>NW_027494455.1:0-288289 GCF_021521415.1 Bidens hawaiensis
AAAAGGGAAATGGGATTACTGATATATTTTTATACGTCACATACTAAGCACCGCGCGCATAAGTGAATTACACGGATCTCGTGATTCTTAACATCTGATTGATTCAATACAAACATCTCTCTATTTACATAATATATAAAAAAAATTTTATTGTTTAAATACTGAACTAATTTTAAGTAAGCAAGTACAACTACATAAAAACCTTATGCATTTTGCTTTACCGGCTATAAGGTGATCATGTAAAGTTTAACAACTTGCTTCACTCTCTTTGTAACTCTTATTATGCGCGCGCGTGCGTATATAGACACACACAAACTTTGTGTAAGGTCCATTTCATTAGTAGTCTTTCGTATTTGTAACTAGTGTACGTTTACGTTGTTTATTTGTTTACGTTGTTTATTTGTTTGGGCCCGAGGCCTTTGTAATTGGAGCCCATTGGACATTATTAATGAAAGAGGTGTATGAGTAAACACACACATATATATAAGGTGTGTGTATCTCATACACCAACCTAACCCTTTCATTTTCATTTTATCTAAGTCTTGCAAACTCTCTCAACCTCTCTAACCCTCCTCTCTATTTTTCGGTTTTTCTCTAACACAGATATAAGATCCGAAATCTCGGTCCGACTAGTTGTTTCCTCCAACTAGTTGTGAGGTTGATCCAAGAACGACTAGTACTTAGTTTGTTTTGTTTTTTGATCCGGTTTCGAGACCTACACTTTGAAAGGTTATTTACGTAAGATGTTTTAAATCTTACACATTCAGTTAAGCATCATACATGATTATTATCAATAAACATTAGTCCTCTTAAAAATTATAAAAACATGTTCACTCTATATATATCAGCACAATACATTTTTAAGCTATACTCTTTATTATATATCTCTACATAGTACATACCACTCCATGAATATCATATAACTATGCTCTCGATCAATTATATCTCACAACAACTGAAAATAATATAATATAATATAATATAATTTAATATAATTTGTCCTAAATTATTTAACAATTTTGTCGTCTGCGATAACGGACATACGCGGACATGTGCATGAGGATTGTGGATGAAGAGGGGCCTGGTGCTGGTGTGAACATGATTGCATATTTATCATTTATGGTTTTAATTTTGTCATGACACGTAGATAAACAAAGTACGTGTGTATCACTTTCGACACGCTGGACCACATCATGCCATGGTGGAACTGTAGCCACGTGTGATCTGCTCTATGTTCTCATGTCATGTTATCCATTAAAATATACATAAACATATTTTTTTAAAGTAGTTTGTCCTTTCACGTAATAGAAAAAGCATATGTTTTGCATCAGCCGGTATTATTTTAAGATAAAATTCAAGACACGTACCATGTACCCTTTAACAAAATCATAAAGAAAAAACCAAAACGTTACTAGTCTTGTGAGTTGTGACTATAATATATATATTCTTACTCTAAAAATCTCAAATACAAGGCTTTTTAAGAAGTTTGTTTTTCATTTGAAACTCACGTAAAATCGGTTCGATTATAAAGGCTTAAGTCAAGGTAACCTTGGTTATTGGCTCTGTTAAATTAAACTCAAATTTTAATGTTTACAGATTATAACTTATTTATCTCCATTTATAAATAAGTCCACATAGTATGCTCCATGTGTTCACGTACCCAAGACTCCATAAAATTAGTTTCTAGTTAAATATTAAAACAAATATTAAATACGAATTTTAGGTTGTTTCTCTTTTATGATATGATATCAAGCTAAACTTTTAGCTCGTTATAAATAGATAGATAAATCGAGTGAGCTAACTTGTCTAACTTCAAGCATAAGTTGAAATTGGCTCGACTTGCTCTTTAAAAAACTTTATTAGCATATGGAAAGTTGTTTTTTTTTGTTTTGTTATTTATATTCAGAAACTATTTAGACAAGGTGATAAAAAAGAAAAAGAGAAAAAACCCCAGCTCCTGCATGAGTAACATGACGTTGAAGAGAGTTAAAAGGTAAACATAAAAAAGTTAGGAGAGCATATAAGAATATAAGATCTCATTATTTTATGATAGTTTCCTTTATCATCTTTCGGAAGTTACTTATCAATCAACCCAAATTTTATAAATATAGAAATGATAAAAGCAACTAGACTAAATAACGTTCAAAATTGACTCATTTTAGTTAATAACATAATATTATCAAGTTATATTTAAGATGTTCCTTTTAAGGTAACATTAACTTCATCAATTGAAAAAAGTAAATAAAATCAACTTGTGAGTTGTGATGACGTATGTCAGATTCGGATTAGCTATTTGTATTTGTCTAGCATCTGGCTCGGACCCGTTATTTGACATATGACCCGTCCGGACCTATCATAGAACGAGTGTCCGACCCAGGCTTATTGTTTGATTGATGACCAATCCGAACATAACATTTGGGCCTAGGCTCAAGTATATCATGACCCATTAAGCAATGTAGCCCCTACCTTTCCTATATAAGAAAGGTAAAACCTTTTTTCATAAATTATAAGGACCTTACTCGCAAGAATTGTATGGGAGTCACATTACACACTCTAGTTACACATGACACACTATTATTACCATCTCCCTCTCTCTAAAAAAACATATATACATGTATTGAACTATATTAATGTTGGCCATTGAGAGGTGGTTCAGAGACTCCGACTCTCACCCTTTCCAACGGGTTACTTTTGTTTTAAGGTAAAATTAACATTATCAGTTGAAAGACCAAATTAAATGAAATCAGCTTGTGACAAAAGAGGAGGTCTTGTGTTCATGTCTTACTCGTGACCAAAAAAATAGAGGGTTCCAGGTTGGGTCAGGTGGCTTTCTCACATATGGTTGGTTTTCTCCTGAGGGTGGAATGAAGATGATCAGGCAAGTCAGTGGCTCGTCAATGATCCATAACGTCGTTCAAGAAAAATAATAATAATAAAATCAGCTTACAAACTAGAAATGGGTCAAATAAACGAGGATGGAATGCATCATGCTCTTCACTCTTCCGCATCCCCTATATTGGTCCAGTCCCAATACTCGTGTTCTTTGTTGCTTTTCCAATTTAGGATGGTCTTGTCAATATCGTTTTCTCTCCATCTCGCATCGTGAGTCACATCATCCCCACCTCAACCATTTTCTTTCCCATTGCTTCCTTCTCACTTTCCCACAAGAGTATTCCATGCACCCTAATTCAATCACCTATTCTCATGTCCGTACTAGACATAATCGGATTAAGCACTCTTGAACCACAATCGGATAGACCACCCAATTATGGTTCAGACATGTTAAATCGCATTGGCGATTGGGCCAGATGTCAAACATTTTTTTAAACAGTGTCTCATTAATTTATACAATTATCAGTCAACTCTATATATTTTGTTTATTTCAGACTTTGTATTTTTTTAATATTGCTAATTCACACCAAAAGATAATGTAGTTCGATATCTTACTTCATAATTTATATTTCGTTATATAAATCTTTCTTCCTTCATCGGGTTTTGAACATTGCCTTCTTCGTCGCTTAGCCCTGCTTCTTCGACCATAATTGATCGTCTTCATCATCGTGGGTCATTTCCCTTGTCTCACCGTCAAGATTATTTTCTTTATATTAGCTCTTTTAAGTTTTTGTTTTTATAAACTTAACACCAAACGAATATAAGTCAATTTTGAAATTTTTGTTCAAACTAGCATTGTGTGAACGGTACGTATTTAATATTTTAGAATTTTGTTGGGTTCCTTTGATATCTTCGAGTACTTTTATAATTTGATGACATTTTGGGATTTATTATTTCATTGATTAAGTGGGCAATGAACTAGTTGTAATTGGGTACTTGTTTAAACATAGTAGGACCTATTTAGTGAAGTTTGGTGACCAGGATCGATAAACACAATAACGAAGTTTAGATCATAAGCTCGATCTTGTAATTCTCATTAGCTCGAAAATCACAATACTTAAACTAACTTAACTCTCTTAATGATATAACCCACAAGCTCGGGTATATATACTAGTTTAAATATGAAAACCTAATTAGACTAGAATACAAACTCCTTATTATACTCAAATACTAATTAGTAAAAAACATATTTAAACAATAATTAATAAATAAATTCCCTGTTGTCCAAGTCATTGGCTCGCCTTGTTCACCAAGTAATTTATTCCATGTAAACCAAGTCACGTGCTCAACTTGATAAACAAGACACGAACTCATCATAGGCTCGATGAGTCGGCCAAACGGAAATTACATCCAACATTTAGTAAAAAATAGTACACCATGAAGCATCCAATTGCTACACTCAGACCATCAAAGTGAGTCGTTTTCATGTTTGATACTAGTGTTACTTGCGTTGTCTCTAATCTGTTAAACATGACATGACACAACACGATTTGTCAGCCCTTTACTTGCATCTTCTCGTGTTTAAAGGTCCGTATAATTTTGTATATTATATGAGAAACCATGTGAAATAAATAGTGACAGGAAACCACTATTTTCTATATGGTCAATTTTTCGTGGGTGAAAGTTTGTTTCTAGAAGTACATTTAATTCGGTAATATGAATACTTTTATCAGTTCTTATGGTTCTGTTACTTTCCTAGTATCATTTCACTCTTATATGTGAGTTAAGAACTAAAAATCTGTATTAGGTACTTCAGAAAATGTCATTTTGGGTGTATGGGCAGCGTATAACATATGAGACGACATGCGAACATGGACCAGTTGATGGTACGTTGCCCTGTAACAGATCTTAGACAACAACTTGCGAAGTGTTTTTCCATGTTAATTCGTTGATGTTTCATTCCCATCCAAAATCAGTATACATCAACTCTGTGTTACACTACCCGGATGTCCTACTCGCATCATCTACTCGCACAACCCCAAGCGTTGTGCTACGTTAACTCACGAGCTCACAAAAGACGGTGAGTAGTAGGGTGTACGCAAATAAGTCAGACCCGCAGGACCCGAACCACACCCGTTTGGTGGTTATTCTCAGAATCTCAGGACCTAGGATCCGACCATATTGTAAATAATCAGGTCAGATCAATTCGGGTCTCACGGGTCTTACCCGGTTTACGTAAAGAGAAAATGGTCAGATTCGCGAGACCCGACCAACCTGACACATACACCTTTAATGGTATTCTTAGTACCAAGAAACCAACCCTATTGTAAATAATAGGGTTTGATCCAGGTCGGTTTCCCAAATCTCACAAGTCTTAGCCGGGTTATGCTCCTTCCAGTGACTTGAACACCCCCAGGCCCCACCCTCATATGATTATTGTGGACTAAACTTTAATCATTTTAAACACAAGATTGTCCTCCAGCTCAATTTAACAAGAATGGAAACTGTAAACAAGAAGATTCCTCAACTTTTCCAACATTAAATCTGAATAAAAAACACCTAAATTTTCAAACTTTGTCAGCAATGGGCCCCAAAATTCTAATCCCAATTCACATCTCTCACTCATCAATCATCATTCAAACCACAGATCCCCATAACCCTTCCACTGATTGTTTCTGCAATGCCATCAACATCTTGGTGGTTTTTATTATTATTGTTTTCTTTTCTGGGTCTGTTTGATTTTGCTTTTGCAGGTGACCCTTTTGTGTATTATGACTGGACAGTCTCTTACATCACAGCATCACCACTTGGTGTTAAACAACAGGTTTAAATTCTGTTTTCTTGAATTCTTGCTGCAAAAGTTTTGAGCTTTTTCTTGCTTAGATCTTGGAAGTTATTATAATAAGCATGTTATTGTTATTAGGGTTGTGGGTTTTTCAAGATTGATTGTGTTTGATGGGATTATGAACATCTTGCTCTGTAAAGCACTGATTTTTTATTTATTTTTTAATGATTTATGCAATATAATCCTTTTGAAAACAAATTATGCAATTTAATGATGACCCATTAGAGGATTTGAACTATAATTGAACTATAATTCAAGAAAGCAGGGCTCTTTAGTTTGGTAAAGTTAATTTGTAAAAAAATTTATTAATTTGGGCTTATAAAGTTACTTTTTTTAATGCATAAACATCCAAAATCATGGATTAGGATTAGATTCTAATTATTGCGAATTAACTTCGAATGCACATTCTAGTATAAAACCCTTCATTTCAACAAATATTTCAAGTTTTGTAAGTTGTAACCCATATGGTCATATCCTTGAATCTTAATTAGGTGATTGCGATAAACGGGAACTTTCCGGGCCCGATTCTTGAAGCGACAACAAACTGGAATGTTGTGGTCAATGTAAAGAACAATCTTGATGAGCCCTTGCTTCTCACATGGTACATTTTCTAGACCTAAAAATGGGTCAGTAACGAACTGAACAAACACGAACAGGGCATGTTTGTGTTCGGATATTTAACTTTATCTGAACAAACGATCGAACACACAAAATTAAACGAGCGTGGTATTCTTGTTCGTGTTCGCTCGTTAAGAAATGAACACATTCTTGCTCGTGTTCATTTATGTTTGTCCGTTGATAGTATGTACGAACAGTTCATAAACGTATACGAAGTTACGAACGAACATAACTGAACATGAACGAAGATAAATAAACATAACTGACCAAACACCAATTAAATAGTAAACGTGAAAAAATTTATAAAACTAGATAGATTGTAATGGTGACATTTTAATTTCATAAAACTAGACTAAATTGTAACGGGCCTAACAATTAATTGAATATATAAACGACAAAGCTAAACAAATGTAAATGAACAAAAATTTTTGTTCATTTTCGTTCGTTTGATAGATAAACGAAAATAAATGAACTTCTTGTTGAAAGGTTCACGAACAGTTCAGTGAACGTCGGGTTCGTTTGCATGCCTACCTAAAAATGCATTTTTTTTATTATTATAAATTCTCATGAAATTTCCCTTATTTGCATTATAGGAACGGGATCCAACACCGAAAGAATTCATGGCAAGATGGCGTATTGGGGACAAATTGTCCAATTCCAGCTGGATGGAATTGGACGTATGTTTTTCAAGTTAAAGATCAAATTGGCAGTTTTTTCTATTTTCCATCAACAAACTTCCAACGGGCTGCTGGCGGGTTTGGAGGAATTATTATTAATAATCGAGATGTGATTCCGGTACCGTTTGGGAATCCAGATGGAGATATCACACTCACTATTGGGGACTGGTTTGTGAAGAGCCATAAGGTTAGCCTAATTCAAATCTTTATTCATTGTCTGTAACAAATATAGCTATTTGAGCGGGCCGGGCCTATTATGGGTCAAATTGGGTATGGGACAGGCCGTATTGGGTTGGTCGGGAATACTTCTTTCCAAAAGTTTGTTTATAATAAGTGTGTGAATAGGCTTGTAAACAAACTGAAGGGACACGTCCGTTTAAGTTTAACTTTAACCAAACAAACATTCGAACATGACAGTTAACTGAACGAGGTTTTCTTGTTCATGTCCGTTTGTTAGGAAAATGAGTGTGTTTGTGTGCATTTATGTTTGTTTGTTAATAATATAAACAAATGTTTCACAAAAGAAAACGAACACACACAGATGAACATAATGTAACATGGATGAACAAATATCAAAACATATTCGAGGAAACACCAATTAAAATTAAATGTGAACATCATTCTATTAGGCCTAAAAACTAATATATAAACAAACATAAACGAACGAACTTAAAAATGTAAAGTAATGAACATTAATAACATTAACCAACAAGCACAAATAAATCTAATTGAACGAACATTCACGAACATAAATGAACGGAGGAGACGTGTGTTTATCTTCGTTCAACAAAAAGTTTTGTTTTTGTTTGTTCATTTATTAAATAAACGAACATAACTAAACTTCCCGTATAACAGTTCACCACTGAATGTTTGGTGCATTTACAGGCCTATGTATGATATACAATTACAATAACTATATTATTTCTGTAATAATCAAAGTTATTAAATAACTCATTGGACAACTTCCAACCCATTTAACCCATAACCCGAATTGACCCATTAATGTAAGTGGGTTGAAATTGCACACATGTAATTTGTAACACGGATGTATTTGATTTTTTTTAAACAGGAGCTTAGAAAGAATGTTGAAAATGGGGTTGATTTTGGATCTCCTGATGGAATATTGTTTAACGGGCTTGGACCGTATCGGTATGATGGTAGCGGTGTTCCTGATGGTATTGAATACCAAGTGATAAATGTTGAACCAGGTATGTTCTTGACTCAAGTTAACATTTTCTTTTAAAAACGGTCTGTTTAACCCGAACTCATTTTTCTCAGGCTCCATATTGACACTAACCTGTTTTAACTCGTGACCCGAACTCGCTCGACCTGTCCAGTTTGCCAGGCCTAATTTTAGGTTCTTTATGCATAAAGTTCAACACTTTTGGGTGTTTGGATGAATGTTGATTTGATTATTGCAACTTAAAGTTATACTCAATTTTGGGGTGGAAAATTTGGCGGGTTGGGTGGTTTGAGTACTTGATTGAAGGGTCAAATGGGTATTTTACTATTGTTCTCATACGGGCCAAACTGGGTTGGGTTGACCTGGAAAAGTTTATATTTTTTTATAAAAATTTAGAGAGACAAACAGCCAAACAAAGTTACAGAGTTTATATTAAAAAATAATTTAGTTTTATAATTGTGATTTTGGAGGTTTATGCATCAAAAATATAGTTAGGGTGACTTCTAACCCTTTTGACACATTTGACTTGTTTCCTTTTAACCTACTTTTTTGTTTTAGCGTTTTACCCATTTGACCCGTTAGATATCATAAAAATCCAAATCTGCATGCTCATTAGTACTTGAGTGAAGGGGTAAAATGGGTATTTTTCTTTATATGAGCCAAAATGGGCCATGTTTGACTGACCCGAAAAAGTTTATAATTTTATTAATATATTCAGTGAGGCGAACAGCCAAATAAAATTACAAGTATTCTTATAGAATAATCTAATCTTCTAATAGTGATTTAAGGGGGGTTAATGCATAAAAAAAAATACAGTTTGGTGACTTCCAACCATTTCCACACATTTGACCTGTTTTCTTATAAGCCATTTTTTGATTTGACCTGTTTGACTTTACTTTAACAGGAAAAACATACCGCTTTCGTGTCCACAACGTCGGCATCTCGACAAGTGTAAACTTCAGAATCCAAAATCACAATTTGCTTCTTGTAGAAACCGAAGGTTCATATACAGTACAACAGAATTACACGAACATGGATATTCATGTTGGCCAATCATTTTCTTTCTTGGTGACAATGGATCAAACTGGAAGTAATGATTATTACATTGTAGCCACTCCCCGGTTCGTCAACTCAACAAAAGCTTCAGGAGTTGCCATCTTGCATTACTCGAATTCTCAAGGGCCCGCTTCGGGCCCGCTTCCGGATATTCCTAACGAATCTGACCCGTCATTCTCAATGAATCAAGCCAGATCGATAAGGTGGATATTATAATTTATAAAAAAATATCATTTTTGCCCTTTCCAAGATTTTCTTGATTGCGTTATATTAGGTGGCAAAATGGGCGGTTTGGTTTGAATCGGTTTGACCCGAAACAATTTTGTCCAAATAGTTTTTTAACTTTATTTATATACATTCATCGGGTCAAATATGGTTGCACAAATTTATATTATTCAAGAAACATTCTGTAGTTTGAGATAAAATAGTTTTAGAGGTTGTATGCATTAAATATACATTTTAGGCAGCTCTTGGCCTGTTTGACGCGTTTAGGCTTGTAAACGAACCGAACAGAGCATTTTCGTGTTTGTTCGTTTAACTTTAACTGAACAAACAATCAGAAACAAAAAATTAAGCGGACGGGGTTTCTTGTTCATGTCCGTTTGTTAGAAAATGAATGTGTTCGTTTTTCATTAACAATATAAATTAAACAAACAGATATGAACGTGCATAACTGAGCTAAAACCGATTAAAATTAAATGTGAACAACAATGTATTGGACCTAATGTTAAAACTATACTAAGTTGTAATGGGCCTAAAAATTAAAATGTATATTAACAAATGCAAACGAATAAACTCAAACCATCGTAAATGAACGAACATAAACGAACAAGGCATGTGTTCATGTTCGTTCATTTATTAAATAACGAACTTCCCGCCGAATGGTTCGCAGACAGTTCACTAAACCTTCAGTTCGTTTGCAGGCCTAGACCCGTTTCCTTTTAAGCCTTTATATTTTAATTTTGCTCGTTTGACTAGTTAGTAATAAAGCATACCCGAATTGACCCGTTTGTAACTGAGAGCGGTCAAAATCACCACCTTTAAAACCACCCTTTCGTTTTTGTTTCTTTCCAAGACTTTCTTGATTTTATTATACACTTATTTTCTTAACCTTTTTTTTCTAGAATGAATGTTACTGCTGGTGCTGCACGTCCGAATCCACAAGGGTCTTTTAAATACGGTGAAATCACAGTAACCGATGTATATTTGCTCGAAAATCGACCACCTGAACTTATAAATGGAAAAAGGCGTACTACACTAAACGGGGTTTCCTATTTTTCCCCTTCAACACCATTGAAGCTTGCTCAACAATATAATGTTTTGGGAATATATAAGCTTGATTTCCCAAATCGACCAATGAACCGGCCCGCGGTAATTGACACATCCGTGATTAACGGTACATATAAAGGTTTTATTGAAATTATACTCCAGAATAATGATTCTAGCGTTCAGAGTTACCATTTGGATGGTTATGCGTTTTTTGTAGTTGGGTATGTTTATAACTTTATATTACTGTTTGTAATTTATTATAAGTTCATAAGATTAACGGGCTTATTGATTTGTTTGTATGAATGTTAGGATGGATTATGGAGTATGGACGGAAAATAGTAGAAGCGTTTATAATAAGTGGGACGGGGTGGCCCGCAGTACTACTCAGGTAATGGTGTTGTCTAAGCGGGTCTGTTATCTTTTTTTAGTGTTTGGTTTTCGGGTTTGATTTATCATTACTTTACAATATTTTTTCTAATCTTTTTATGTTATCTTGAATTTTATAATTAATTGCAAGAGGGGTGGGTTGTGCAACGGGTCAAAATATGTGTGAGTTAAACGAACCGGGTCTAGTTGACTTATGAACTTAAACGAGTTGGGTTGAGTTGACTTTTGAACTTGTTCTTCATATTTTTCTAAAAAAATAGCGTGTCAAGTTCATATACTAGCATACTATTATTCAGTAATATTCTAAATCTAAATCTTCAAACAAACATGATTTAGGAGGTTGTATGCATTAAAAATAGACTCTGGAGTCACTTTCAACCCGTTTGACCTCATCCGACCCATTTATCTGTTTCTCTTTCAGCTAATTTTTTTATTTGACCCTTTTGATCTGCAAGTAAAATGTGTCAAAATTACCACCATTAGTGATTTTGTTGCTACTTTGGGAATTAATTTGCAAGTAAATATAATCTCACCATTTACTCTTGACTTGACTTTTCGAGTCAACTGCAGTGCTTGGTAACTTGATTTTGAAACATTAATTTATTATTCATAAAAAAGAGGGACTTTGCATAATAAAATAAAAATAAAAAAAAAATCATTCATATTAGCCTCAATTCGGGATGGACCAGGTTTGACCTTTGAGACTTGAGTCAAAACTAGCACACTTGACTTGTTATATTCGCATGAGCACACTCGATAATATTTTTAAGAACGAAAACTAAACTCGCAGTATTTACTTTATTCAACAGGTTTTTCCGGGTGCATGGACCGCTATTCTGGTGTATCTTGATAACGCGGGCTTATGGAACCTTAGAACACAAAACCTAGATTCATGGTACCTTGGTCAAGAAGTTTATTTGAGTGTGATCAACCCTGAGGTTTCTGAAAAAACCGAGCTTCCTCTGCCCGAGAATACCATATATTGTGGAGCACTTTCTTCCTTACAAAAGTAAGATATCAAAACAATTATCGAGAGACAGGACGGGCGGGTCGGGCTGGTTTGCTAACGGTCAAAAAAGTACTTTTTGGGGCGTGTTAGGTTGACCCAAAACATGTTTTGCACAAAGTTTTGAACTTTTTATAAATACTTGTGTGTTAAATATAATTGCAGTATTAGTCTAGTTGCTTCGAGCTGTCTGGGTTGACCTGAAACACTTTTTGTCTAAAAATATTAATTTTTTATAAAATATTAAGTCTGTTTAATATGATTATTATGTTAATATAACTTTTTGCTAAAACATTGTAGAAGTTCACATGTATTAAAAAAACAATCTTGGCAAGTTTTGACCTGTTTGACCTGTTCTTATTCAAAAACTAAACTTTTTATAAATCAATTGCAGGGATCAGGCGCAAAGAGTTAATTTTTCTGGGACATCTTCGGTTTGTGTTGTATTTAGAACGGTCTTTATAGCATTCATCATCACGTTTGTTGGAACTTTCCTGAGGTGACACATCATCAAGAACAAGTTTTGACACATTTATAGGTAAAAAAATATTAGACCAAATTGTTCCCATGAATGCTGCTAAGTGCTAACTATGTATTCTTCACTTTAACTGTAATTAGATGATAGAAAGTTCATTTCTTGGTGAGAAGTCATTATTGCCCCCCTGTAAACAGGGGTGTTTGGCATCACTATATGTCCATTGCTCTATTTGAGTCTTTTTGTTAACTGGGATTCGGCTATGTTTGTGTTGTACATTGTGCATTGATGCGTGTACGAATGACTTGGTTCACTTAAACTGCATTTAAAATGGTTTGCAATAGAATATAAGATAATGAATCAAGAAAGCATAGTGCCATCATCATAAAATAAGAAAAAGTTGATATCTTTTGGGAAAAGAAAAAATAATTGGAGAGTTGCATGCTTCTTTAAGTAAAAAGCAACAGCAATATTTGAATGTCATTTTCTTCTAGTGAATTAGGATACAACTTTGGTGTAAAATATCATGTTTTTATGGTTTTTGTTTTTAGTGTGAGGGCATTTTGGTAATTGGTCCCTTAATTTATTTATGTAAAATTATAAATTCTTAATATAGCAAACATTAATATGTTAAGTGTATTTGTAAATGCACAAGCAACCGGTTCCTTGACCCGGCTCGAACCAGTTTGAACGCGGTACAATGGAAACCGTAGGTTCCAAACCAGTTTATAACTCTCCCCATTGAAACCGATTAACCCGAGCTGACACGGTCAAGAACCTGAACTGGTTTTGACTTTTTTGTTGACCCACCTGAACTGTTTTTGACTTTGAACCTGGTTTGTGCACCTATAATTGTAACGATTTATAGTCTATAAAGGACATTTCTTGCTAAAGCTTTTTTGAATGGTACGATAACTTTTCGTGATCATGATGAGTTTGAAGTTCAATTTATAAATGACACTTCTTGAAATTGTTTTAGTTATTGGTAGAATTGAATAAGTCCATTGGTTTGGTTATATCAGGGAATAACCAAATGACGTCTCCCAAAATTCAAAAAGGCATTTGTAATTGTTTTGCACAAGTTTTAAAACAAATTTTGAAGAATTGGGTGATGATGTGCTTTCTATATTAGTTGATGAGTCTCGGGATATTACGCGTTTTATTACAATATTGTTTTTATATTATGTTCCTCGCATCGAACCGAAAAATTTGAACACCGAAAAAATAGGACTACCTGACAAAAAATCATGGGTCTGTCATTATTTATAGACGAGTGAGCATGTTAATGTGCACATATGTTTGCAATTACATTTACAAGTGGAAATGCTTCAAATATGTACTACACAGTTATATTTATAAATATTACATTAATTGTGTTTACGTGTACGTTAATATTTGTTTACCAGTAATTAAATATATACATGTGTGTATGATCCATATGCACATGTAAATGAATCCACAAAACAATGTAAAAGGTTATACGTTGTGCTAAAGCATTGTATAAGCATATTTTGAAATTTGAATAACATTAATAAAATTGTTCAATTAAGAGCCTTGCCCGTATTTTCTGCCAATGTACTCTACCCATTAATTTGTCAACATGCAAATGATTCTCTACATTTCATCTTTATTTTTTCAGGAGATGATATGAAGTGAATTATATGTGGAAACCTTACGCTCTGTTTCCGAGTTAACCTAACGAAATAAAAGAAAAAAAAGGAAAACTTTCTTTTCTTTTTCATTTCCTTTCCATCCAATTCTTTTCACACCGGAAAGAAAACTTTCACCCTTTAAAACCTCCCCCCCTCCTCCCTCATTTTTTTCCTTTCTCCCCTTGAATGAAACTTGGGAACAAAAAGTTTTTAACTTTCTATTTCTTTCTTTCCATAAAAAAACTTGAGAACACACTCAACTCTCACCTCTGTCTTTTCATCTATTTCTTTTTCTTTCTCCACTTAAGTGGAACTCAGAAGTACACAATAAAGTTTCTACGAAAGGTTAACACAATTATGGGAGTATGAAATGGAAAAAAAGACTAGATGCCACGTAGACGTCTTGTGGGTAGTATTTAGTTTTACTATAAAATAAGCTATTAAAAAATAGTTGGTGGTTGTCATAGTGGTGATGGCTACTATGAGCCTATGGTGTAATGGTGGTGGTAGTGCTGTAATTTGTCACATAAGCTTGATTTGACCACATATTTGTCACCTAAGCACATTTTGACATGTATGCATGTTATGTCATCATCATACTAACGAGATTAAGTTTTAATTAGTCGTGGCTCGCTAGAAACAAATATGATAAAAAAATGAGACCGCCAACAAGCAACTCGTTGGTTAGGAGTGCTATTCATCAGTAGTCCATAGTTCAGATTATTTAAATCTAAATTTTCAGATATTTATTTAAAATTTAATATATGATTAAGAGAAATCTGCATTGTCTCCCTGGTTTATATCATCGTGCGATGGGTTAACCCATGAAAAAGATTTTGCGAACTGTGGACCACTGTGAAATTTGGGTGGGTCAGTCTGTCTCCTTGCTGTCAGTTGACCGTGAGTTGACTGACCAAAAAACGTTGAAATTACCGTTTTACCCCTGAGCCTATAATTAATCCTAAAACTAATAATCCAAATTGTGTAGAGTGTGGGGTTCGAACCGGCGACGTCTTGATTAACAACAAACAAAACAAACCATTTGAACTAAACTAATATTTGTTATAACTATACAACATGAAATATATATTCCTCACTTGGTTAAGGACTTCCTTATCATCATCTCCCTATCTTCATCATCAAATCAACAAAGATTAATAAACAACAAATCATAACTCAAATTCACCTAGTCCACTTCCTGGTTATAACATCATACGAATGCACCGTGTCCCAATACGTCTCTAACGAATGATACGTTGGTGCTGGTTGTAGCCACGACTTTGTCACCATCAAACCCTAACTCCAACGATCACAAATTCAGTTCTAATTCATAACAATTAGCAACAATTAGTAGCAATTAGCAACCAATTAGAAGCTGTAAACACCGAATTGAATCCATACAACTCATCTTCATCTTCTTCTCCACCTGCATCTTCTTCTTCCACTTCCTGGTTTTCCGGCATTGTCCGCGGCCGGAATCCATGGCGGCGGTGGCTACCGTGGCGGCGGCGTGGTGCCGGAGGTTAGGGTTTTGATCGGAATGCTTTATGGGTGCGGTGGTTGAATTATTGAAGCGATTGGTAGTGGGATTTGAGAGATTTGAGGGTTTGAGTGATGAAATCTAGGGTTTAAGGATTTGATTAATTGTTATGAAACTGATGATGAGATTAAGAGGGATGGTGGTGGGTTTGAGGATTTGAGGTTGATGATGATGAAGATGAGAGTTGATGATGATGAAGATGTTGATGATGATGAAGATGAGATCGATGATGATGAAGGTTACGATGCTGCTGCTGCTATTAATATTATTATTATTACTATTATTATTATATTTATTATTTATTAAAAGAAGATTACTAAAATACCTTTAATATGTTGGTATTATTACTAAAATACCAACAGTCAACTGACGGTAGGAGTCAGAAGAACCCGCCGGAGTAACACAGGGAGTCAAAGTTCGCAAAATCTTTTTCAGTGGTTATTCAATCTCGCGATGTTATTTTCCAGGGAGACAAAATGCAGATTTCTCTACGATTAAATATCTAAAATAATTTAAAATGCGAAGAAAAAGACAAATAGCCATTTAATAAATCACAAATATTAAAGATAAATGTACCAATCAAATCCCTAAAATACTACGTATGATAGTTATCTCAAATGTTTCGCAATTGGATGGAGGAGATACTTTAGTACAAATGCCAAAGGTATACATCAGTAACATCATTCCTCTCATTCGTCACGTCTGCTTTACTTCAGTTTTTTTCTCTATCATTAAACTTCACCCATCAACTTCTGGTATTGGCCACATAGGAGACCCACACCCTTTGGCCTAAGCACTTTCATGTTCGAGTTCATTTTTCTTCAACTCGACAAGTTCTGACATCTTTCCCATTAGTTTGTTCACACTTTCTTTGTATCCGGTACGCATGATGATGGTGTCATTTCCGTTATTCCTCCCGAACGGACGTATTGATTCTTGGTTTTTCAAACTCGTCACCGGTGTCGTTGAGGTTGATTTGTGCACGGGCATCTGGGCTACAAGAATAAATTTTAACTTATAAAGCAACAACGAGTTAAAAGCCCGAATCTAGCAATTAGCGCATGCACATACCAAAAGGGATCAATACACATGTATAAACTATTCTTGTGAACTTACATCCATAACAAAAGTTGTTAAAACTATTTTACATGGGTTAATTCATTGTCGGTTAATCGTAATCTACTATTTAGTTTGGTTAATAAGTTAAGAATATGAAGCATTGGTTTTTATAACTAACTAGTAAATATGGGTGGGTTAAATTAACTTATTACATTAAAGTTAAATCACTTTATTTAAAAAAAAATCTAAAGTTATCATTTAAAATGTTCGAAACTAATTAATAAATATAATACTATACAAATCGTGTTTTACACTTATAAATATTGTCTTAAATTAGATTGATACGACTAATCTTAGCCGTCTGTTTTTCTCTACATATGATTACACATCTGTATCCAGCTTTTATTTTGCTAATTTCTACAAAACGTGAAAGCTCTTTGTAACTTCTTGATTCTCTAGCTTCTTGCCAGACGCTAATAAAATTTTTCAAGTTGCTCAAAAAAGAAAGAAAACCGTTCATAACTCAAGCGTTACGCATACGTTTTCATCCATAATTTCATAGTTGTCTACTTTAAATTGGTTGTGTACTCAAAAAGCTAATAATTTAAATTGTTATTCGATCCTTTAGACCGTTTATTTTATTACCACAGATACAAAAACTACAAATACAAAGGAATCATAAAACATAAATACTTATGAATTTGGGCCCTAAAAGTTGGACTATTATTATCTCTGAATAAATTACTAAAAGTCTTGATGCTGCCTTATGAGTTATGACTCAATGCTTATGTTGTCTTGTAACCATAAAGCCTTTCTTCTTTTATCTTGACTTGCCTTGTAAGGCAACACCAACACAAATTTCACTCTGTTTTATACTCTCACACTCCCAACATAAGTTCAAGAATCAGTCATCCATACAGTTATCTTGAAACCTTCAAAATCATTATTTTTTTTCAAAACATGTATAAGATTATTTTTTTAATTTGCATGTCACTTACCATATTCTTGGCACACTCAGCACCTGAAAATGCTGCAGTTATTCAAATTCCTGGGTTTAATGGAACTCTGCCATCCAAACATTATGCTGGGTAATCTTGTTCTTCACTTTCTTAATTATGTTTTCATGCAAAGATTTGATTTTTATTGATGGGTTTGTTGTAATTATGAATTATATTTACTTTCTTGACTTAGTTGTTGATGTTTTCATGGAAAGATTTTATTTTTATTGATGGGTTTGCTTTAATTATGTATTATCTATACTTTCTTTACTTAGTTGTTGATGTTTTCATGCAAAGATTTTATTTTATTGATGGGTTTGTTGTAAATATGTATTATCTCTACTTTCTTGACTTAGTTCTTGATGTTTTCATGGAAAGATTTGATTTTTATTGATGGGCTTGTTTTAATTATGTATTATCTTTACTTTCTTGAGTTACTTGTCAATGTTTTCATGAAAAGATTTAATTTTTATTGATGGGTTTGTTGTAATGGGTTTGCAGGTATGTGACAATTGATGCAAACCATGGCAAGAAGTTGTATTATTATTTTGTTTTGTCGGAAAGAAACCCTTCTCAAGATCCTGTGGTTCTTTGGCTCAATGGTGGCCCTGTTTGCTCTAGTTTTGATGGGTTTGTTTATGAACATGGTATGCTTTTATTTTATGTACTGTTTTATTTGAATCTTTAGTGATTTTCATATAAATTTTGTTAATTTTTCGTGTTAGTTAGTAGGAATACGCAAATAACAATGGGAACTTGCTTGTAATCTTGAGTTGATGTACAAAGTTGTCTTGATTGAACTTGTTTATTTGAAATGCCTTTTGAAAGTGGCCATTGATATTTCAAGAATCAGAATAAGATGATAAGATAATCAGTTATGGGCTGGGTAGAACATTTTACATTTATCTAAATAATCAAATTTAATTAACCAAATTATTAGTATAAAAAGCTGATTATTTGAATCACAAATTCAATATATAAGAAACTATCAACAATTGATGGTTTTCCTATAATTCTATAATCATTTCAGGACTTCTAAATAGTTTAAGAACGTTAATAACTCTTAGCAACCAATCATTTTATTTATTATTATTTTACATATTTAATGCTATTTGAGGATAGTTTTGTTGCTTTGTGTATATATGTATGGATGTATTATATGCAGGGCCGGCTCTAGCCCAAAGCAAATGAAGCCCCTTGCTTTAGGCCTCACTTGGAAAAGGCCCCCAACTTTTATGAATTTCTGTATAGGGTAATTTGGACCAGCCCAATTAAGAGCATTCATATCTCATCCCCTAAATTTACGTGAGGGGAGTATGTAAATTATAGGGTGAGGTTTTGAGTGGTTGTGAGTGTAAATTATAGGGTGGAGAGAAAAATGTAGTGATTTTTTGTAAATTTGAGGAACATTGTTTGCCCCTGTTTATTTTTTAATATTTGTTGGATTGGTTGTGAGTAGAGGAGAGAGAAAAATGTAATGATAAAGATATAAAAAATATTATTTAATTGAAAAGGAGAGAGAAATATAGTGTTTTTTAGTGTAATTATAGGAATAAAGATGGAGAATGAGATGAGAATGCTCTAAGTATGCATATATCCATAGGATTAGGATTTAGGATTGATAAAATCAGTTTTGGGGACTACAACAAAATGTCGTTCAGTTTCTGACTGTGTTCTTGGAAGTTGGAGCGAACATGTTCTTACTTGTTACCGACTTTCTACTTTCACAAAAACAAACGTTGTTCTGTAGTAGTGTTGTTATGTTCTTCAATTGAATTGCTTAATCAAAGCTTTTAATCTAGTATGCAAAGATGTTAATTTTGAGGGCTCGAGGGTACGCTGTTTTCTCCCCTAACTTTCCCCTAATTTGGTTTTCCAGTATGTTTTTATATTTGAACTTAACTATTTTTTTTCTACAATGCAATGTGAAATAGATCCACCCTTGTTACTCAACACTTAGAATACAGTAATTGGTCTAATACTAATCTTCCATCAAACCTATATGGGCAAGAAAGAAAATAAGTACAATAGACAGATGCATAATTCTAAGAAATTGTTTACTAAAATTTTATAAAAAAAAAAAATACATCTGTTAGTTTATAAAAGGCCCCAAAATAAAATCCCGCTTGAGGCCTCCGAATAGGTTGAGCCGGCCCTGATTATATGTAAAGTGATTCTTGGATTATTTACCTAATTACCTCATCTTAGATTCTTAGAACAAGGCAATTTTGTTTCGCAGGTCCGTTTAATTTTGAAAAAACCGGAGGCTTGCCCAAGCTTCATCTCAATCCATATGCATGGACCAAGGTTTATAATCTATACATGATGATGTTTTTGAGTTTTTAAAACTAGTATGATGTGTTACTATTAACACAAATTTGGTTATTATCAAGTATAATAATCTTGGTTGTCGTTTTATTCGAATTTGTTTAGGTTTCGAACGTGATATATTTGGACTCTCCAGCTGGGGTCGGCATGTCTTATTCGAGGAATAAAACCGACTATACCACCACAGATACACAAACAGCTTTAGACTCGCACAAATTTCTCCTCGAGGTATTCTTGATAAAATAGGAACAAATAAAAGAAAACAAGTTAAATGTGAAATTTATAGATGTTATTTTCATAATCTTTAATGTGTGGATTTTTGTTTTAAAACTTATTATCTAAGTATTTGATAATCAGTTTTATTCTGGTTGTTAAAGCTAAATTACTTATTTACCCTTTTTAAACCTAATTTGAAAATATTGTGTACACTTCACCATAAGTCCAACACAGAAAGTTAAAATTCTAAATCTTATTGTTCATTAAACGTATTAACAATTTTTTTATTTTTTTTATTTTAGTGGTTTAACATATATCCCGAATTCCTTCCGAATCCATTTTTTATTGCTGGCGAGTCGTATGCTGGAGTTTACATCCCTACATTATCTCTCGAAGTGGTGCTAGGTATATCATCTCTTATTAAATCCGATGTAACACACGTTTGGTAAATTTACAAAAATACCCTTCTTGATTTTTTTCAGGACTTAATGCTGGTGTAAAACCCACTCTTAACTTTAAGGTAAACTCTCATTTAGTAACCACTAGAATGATTATCTGATTATACAACTTAAAACAACAGAAGCACGTGCATATAATATTACGCGCCTTAGTTTTAATATATGAAAATATAGGGATACATGGTCGGAAATGGAATTACGGATGAAACCTTTGATGGCAATGCACTTGTTCCGTTTGTACACGGGATGGGCCTCATTTCAGAAGATCTATATCAGGTAAACTTTGACTTTTGAGGTCAAATCCGTTACTTTCCAAGTTCAACATTTCATATTAGTATATTCACAATTTTGCCATCCGTGTTTTCCTTTGGCAGAAATTGGTTTAGAAATAGTTAAACAAAATAGTTCCAAATAAAGTCTTATGATTTTCGTATCCGATTTGGAAGACTTAAAAAGTCAAATAGTATATACACGACCTCTCTGATCTTTAACTTTATATGTTACTTTCCAAGTTAAACATTTTCATATCAGTATTGTTACAAAAGTTTCACAAATAGTCGTATAATTTTTGTATCACATTTGAAGTTAAGAACGGGCCCGTTTGACTTAAAAAATTCAAACACTATAAACTTTTCCTCTATGTTGGATCTTTAACTTTAAAGGTCAAATCTTTTACTTTGATTCTAATTTATAGTTAAAATCTGACAAAGGTGATTCTTGTAATATAATGTTATAAAATTTAATATGGTTAGGAAATTGTTACACGTTGGAACTTTGACTTTCGAAGTCAAATATATTAAATATTTTATCTTTAAGTTTCTGATTTTAAAATGTTTCCTTAAAAATTTCAAACCCATGATAATCTTTGTAAATTTTTTTCATAAAGCTTAAAATGGTACAAACTTGAGGATTTTTATCCGTTTGACTTAAAAAGTCAAACTGCATCTTTATGAACAGAGGTTGACCACAAACACATGCAGGATGTTGTTAAAGAATGCCAAGGAAACTATTACCTTCCAGCAAACGACGCTTGTCAAACCAAGCTTTCAAAAGTTGCCGAAGTAATCTTCCTTCCATCTGTTATTTGATTAACTTGAATTTATTAAACAATATTCTTACATATACTGAATTTGCACTTGTAACTTCAGACCATTGACGGCATAAACATATACGACATTTTGGAACCCTGTTATCACGGTGATAATTTAAGTGATATTAAACTTGCAAAGTCAAAGTTGCCTGCTAGCTTCAGGAAATTGGGAGAGACCGAACGACCCCTTCCGGTTAGAACCAGAATGTTTGGGCGGGCCTGGCCTTTTCGGGCCCCGGTTAAGGCTGGTTATGTGCCTTCTTGGCCTGAGCTTTTCAACGGTGCAAGAAGAATCCCATGTACTGTAAGTCTTCTTATTTTAGTTATGTTAATCTGAATTGTATTTTATTGATAACGGGTGGGTCAAACAGTTTAAAGGTCGTTGAAACTATATTCAAGCATGTAAAATAATAATATTAATATCATATATTCTTTTCTAAATTATGTCAATCTTGATTTGTATTTTATTGATAACTGGTCAAACAGTTAAAAGGTTGTTGAAACTATATTCAAGCACGTTAAAAAAGATAATATTAATAACTTTTTTTTTTGTCAATCTTGCTTGTATTTTACTGATAGGGTCAAATGGGTCAAACAGTTTACAGGTCGTTGAAAGTATATTCAAGATCTAGTATTTACATCTCATAAATTACTTTATTTAAAAAAAAATCATCTATCTTATTTCTGTATATATATATTTTTGCAGGATGATGAAGTAGCAACAATATGGCTAAACAATGAAGCAGTCCGAAAGGCAATTCATGCCGACCCGGTAAGATAAAATATATTTCTATTTTTGTAAAATTATACACCATTTGAATCCCTGACAAAAAATAGAACTAAAATGGTTACTCAGATTAGCGTTGTGGGAAATTGGGAGCTATGTACTGGTAAGCTAAGATATGGTCATGATGTTGGAAGCATGATCCCATACCATAAAACTCTAACTGTGCGTGGTTATCGGGCTCTTATTTACAGGTAGGGTTTTATATAATCGTAAACAAACACTCGTGTTTATATAACTTTGTTCATCACGAGTCACATGACTCACATCAATGTTAATTGTATTAGATGTTGCAATTTCGACTTGTTTACTTATAACTAGGCTGATTTGGCTGATAATATCTGTAAGACTGTAACGGGTCAAACAGGTAAAAAATAGTTATATGATAATATTTTTATGCCCGTGCAGCGGGGATCATGATATGTGTGTTCCTTACACTGGAACCGAAGCGTGGACACGAGCATTGGGTTACTGAGTTATTGATGAGTGGAGGAAGTGGGTGGTTGACGATCAAGTCGCGGGGTAAGTTTTTTATTTTTATATAAAAAAGATAATAAAAATGGGCAAAATTTTCTATGTCTATGTTTATGCACAAGTGTTTCTTGTGTTTTGTAGATTCTTACAAGGATATGACAAGAACCTCACGTTTCTAACTATTAAGGTATACCATATGGGATTGATGCTTTAAGACATGCACTTTTTTGCGGTTTTTAATTTGTGTTTGAAGAAATTATTTTAAATATTTATACAACCCCCCCCCCCCCCCCCCGATTAGGCGATAACACCGTTTAAGCTATCTTGTCGTGCGTTTATTTGAATTTAAGTTTATGTTAATGTTGGTGTAGGGATCGGGCCATACGGTACCAGAGTACAAGCCTAAGGAAGCGTTGGCATTTTACAGTCGTTGGTTGGAGGGAAAGAAGATATAAGTAAAGCTCATTGATAGTGCGTTAACACGATATTTGTAACGTATTACGCACTTGTTAAGTTAGGAATAATACGAGAAAATCATAAAATAATAAAGCAAATGTCATGGATGATGAAAATTGAAATGAAAAATATCTTTCTATTAAAATGACATTTAGATTGAAATTGAAATTGAAATTGAAATGACATTTAGATTGTTGCCATGTTGGTGTGTGGTTCATTAAATAAAACCACACCCAATATCAAAATCATTTCTATTATAAATACTATGTACTTTTTATTTTTTTTATATATAACTATTAATAAAACAATAAATTATGTTTAAATTTTTAAGACCCATTTTTGTAACTCGTTGAGGGTCCATGAAGGCCCTCGAGCTCTCGGGGACGACCATGCTAAGGACCTTGCAATCTCCCTACGCCCTTAATATACACAACGCCCTTAGAAGCTCCCATCTTAAGAACGAAAAGTGAAAATTGGGATGACAAGCATAAATTTTTAACTTTCAAAGCAACGAGAAGTTCAAAGATATAATTTATCAATTAGTACATGTCTATACAGAAAAGGGATCAAAACACACACAAACTATTCTCGTGAGTTTACATCTATAATAAAATTTGTTTAAATTGTTTTACATGGTAACGTTAATTCATTGTTTAATCGTAGTCTACTATATAGTTAATCCGGTAAATAAGTTTAGAATCTGAAGCATTGAATTTTATAACTATTTAGTAATTACGGTAGTTAATTAAGTTACAACATTAAACCATTTCATTCGAAAATAAATCCAAAATTAAACATTTAAAATGAACACGAAAAACCAATTTATATATATAAAACTATAAAGACGGTATTAAACATTTATAAAAATCGTCTTGAATAGATACAATTTTTGGCATCACTTATTTTTTTTAACCATCTTAATTTTTTTTTTATAAATGGAATGCAAGACCATGCGCAAAGAGTTCATATTTTCGGTCATCTTCAGTTTCTATGTAATTACAACGGTCTTTATAGCATTCATCATCGCGCTTATTGAACCTTTCATGAGGGACACATCATCAAGAATTAAGTTTTGACGCATTTATAAGGAAGTTATAGATTAAATTGTTTTATGAATTAAATTGTTTTATGAATGTTGCTAACTATGTATTCTTTACTTTAAATATAATTAAAATTACATAGTTATATTAAACTGCCAAACCATTCAAACGATTTACAATGAAGTGGCAGAAAGTTCATTTCTTGGTGAAAAGTCATAATTGCCACTGTAAATAGGGGTGTTTGGCATTATCATTGTTTGTGCATTGATATGTGTATGAATAACTTGGTTCACATAAACTCATTTGAATGGTTAGCAATAGAAGATAAGATAAATGAATCAAGAAAGCATAGTGCAATCATCATAAAAGAAGAAAAAAGTTGTATCTTTTTGGAAAAGAAAAAATAATTGTGGAGATGCATGCTTCTTTAAGAGAAAAGCAACAGCGATATTTGAATATAAGTTTCTTCTAGTGAATTACGATCCTTCTTTGGTGTAAAATGTCATGTTTTGAAGGTTTTTGTTTTTAAGGGCATTTTGGTAATTGGTCCTCTAATTTATTTATGTGAAATTATAAATTCTTAATATAGCAGACATAAATATGTTAATTGTATTTGTAAATGCACAAAGAAACCGGTTCCTTGACCCAACCCGAATCAGTTTGAACCCAGTACAATGGAAACCGGTTCCTTGACCCAACCCGAATCAGTATGAACCCAATATAATTAAAAAAAAAATCTTACAAAACAATTAACATTGAAACCGGCTAACCCGAACCCACACAATCAAGAACCTGTAGTGACTTCTAACCAGGCCCGGCTCCGAGAACGGTTAAAAATTTTGGGGCCAAAGGCGAAATTTTTTTTTTGGGCCTTAATAAAAAAGGGTATATTGTTGGGTTTAAACAGTTTAATTTTTAAATGACCCTTAATTTTTTTAGCCTTATGACTTGGTTGTGTAAAGAACATTTTTTTTATAAAAATATGGTTAAAATGACTCAAGTGAGGTTAGAACCCACAACCTCTTGGTTGAAAGTCATACCCCTTTACCACTAAACAAAGCTAATAGTTGTGTAATTAAGTTTAAACATTATATATACATACTGTTTTTCATAAAAATATATATATAACTTTTTTAAAAAATAATTCGGGCCTATCGGGATGTCGGGCCGGGGTCCGTCGACCACCCGGCCCTCCCTTATAGCCGGCCCTGCTTCTAACCCACACAAACAATTAACATTGAAACCGGCTAACCCGAACCCACATAAATATGTTAATTATAGTGACTTCTCAGTATAATGGAAACTTGATTTTTCCCCGATAGAACCTGTAGGTTCCAAACCGATCTATAATCCTCTCCATTGAAATCGGCTAACCCGAACCCACACAATCAAGAACCCGAACTTGTTTTGACTTTTTGTTGACCAACCAACAGGTTTTGATTTTTTGTTGACCAAGCGACCGGTTTTGAGTTTTTTGTCAACTAACCCGAATCAATTTTGACTTTGCAACTGATTTGCGCACCTCTAATTGTAACTATTTACATATGAGTGAACATGTAAATTGTAGCGATTTATTGATATGCACAAGTGAACAACATTGTTCAATCCACAATCATATTTTTTGATCGGATGCATATATATTTGCAATTACATTTACACGTGTAAATGCTTTAAATATGTATTACACATTTTATGTTTATAAATAATGCATTAAAAATTGTTTTTACTAGTAATTAAATCCCAGTAATTAAAATATATGCATGTGTGTATGATCCATATGCATGTAAATGAATCCACAAAACGAAAATAAACAAATTGTATGTGATGCTAAAGATAAACATATTTTGATCAATAACATGCGGGAGGAAGCTTTGATGAAATCGTGAGGAAGGGGCTCAAAATTTCGGACTAGAACAGGTAAATTTACACTAATTCGAACACAAACGCCTTAATCGTACTACTTAGAAAAAAAAAGAGGGAGTAGCTACCACGGCCAACATCATACTTCACATTGATAACATGTGTGAAAAGAAAAGGTTGAAGTGAGGGACCTCGGGCCACCAATATATTTCGCTGTTGATATTTGATAACATGCACATGTTAATAATATTGTTCTAATAAGAGCCATACATTTATTTTTCTGCTAATATATTGTAATCCCTTTATTTGTCACGACGTGCAAATGTTTTAAAACGTGGCATGAGCCTAAATTTTATCTTTGTTTCTGTAGAAAATGCTATGAAGTGAATTATACGTGGAAACCTTATAATTTCTTTAAATTATAGTAATAGGTTAACACATGCAATTCAATGGGACACTATACGACCATTTGCTGTAGGAGTATTGAATGCAAATAGAAAAAATAATAATAAAGATAAAGTGATGACACGTAAATATTACGTGTGTAGTATTTGATTTCGAATTTTACACCAAAATACAAAATTGGTAATGTGAAATGTGAGCATGTTTTTAATTATTAGTTAACCATTGTTACTTATTATAAAATATTATAGTTTAATTTATAATTAAATTTTAAATAATTTTAAATGTGATAGAAAAAGACAACTGCTCATTTAATAACTTACAAACATTAAAAAATTACAAGACAAATCCCTAAAAATACTACACATGCTAGTTAGTTTATGTTAATTCCTCCCGCACGGATGCATTGATTCTGGTCGATTGCAAACTCGTCACTAGTGTCGTTGAGGTTGATTTATGCATGGGCATCTAAGCTACTAGCATAAATTTTAGCTTTCAAAGCAACAAGTTCAAAGTTACAATCTAGCAATTAGCAATTATTATATGTCTATACCAGAAGGAATCAAAACATATGAATAAATAATTGATTTTTGTAGCTAATTAGTAGGTGGGTTGTTAATTAAGTTACTACATCAAACACTTCATTTGAAAAAAAAATATACAAAGTTACGCATTTATAATGTTCACGTGAAACCAATTTATAAATATATTAAATAATACAAACTGTAAAAAAACATATATAATTTGTCTTCAATTAAACAAATAACAGCCTCCCCAACTACATATGATTATACATTCGTATCAATTTTTTATTATTTTTTGCTAATTTCTTACATGATGTGAAGTCTCAATGCAATTTCTTTATTCTCTAGCTTCTTGGTATATGCTAATAAAATTTTTCGCGTCGTCTCTCAAAAAGGAAAGAAAACCTTTCATAAGGGTTTCTCATCCTGTCCCTCAATACCATATTTATAGTTGCACTAAAAAAACACAACATATCTCTTATGTTCAGTTAAATTGTATTATTTTTTATCTTTATCTTTAAAGTTTCCCTTTATCCTCTACCCACAACTAATTCAAAAAATATTAAAATATAAATGAGGGCAAACTGTTTTCCCCAAATTTACAAAAGAAGTCACTAACATTTCTCTCACCTTCACCCATAATCACTTTTAACCCTATCCTCTAATTTACAAAATCCTTCACAAATTTTTTTTTTGAGGGGAGGGGGGGGGGGGGGGTTGGATTGGGAATGCTCTAACTCATGCATAACACATACCGTCTACTTTAAATTGGTTGTACCCTCAAAAGGTATTATTTAAATTGGGGGAAAGCTAACATACTAACTAAAAAATGTACAAACTGTGCGAATCAAGCAGTGTAATATATATACAAATAGTGTAATTATGTAATTACGTACACTAGCTGTAATGACACTACACTATAAATACACTATGTCATATATATAATTTCACAACTTGATTCGTACAGTATACGCTTTAGTTTAATTTGTATTTTATCTAAACTCATTTAAATTGTTATTCGATCCTTTAGGGGGGAAGGGGCACTCATGGGTGTTACCTATGCACCGGTCAATCATGTACTACCAACTTATTTCTACCCTTAACTACCAATCACAAAATTACTTGCAGTATCTACCCACAAGTATCCTAGAACTTTATTAATCCATTTTAATTATTCAATGTTCAACAATGAATCAATTTTATGTTGTAAACCTCTGCCATGGAATGAAGCCACGCGCCTTACCCACATGGGTAATACCAATATACTTCACAATGATAACATGTGTGGAAAAAAAAGTTGAAGGGAGGGACCTCGGGCCACCAATATGCTTCGTTGTGGATATTTGATAACATGCACATGCTAATAAGGTTGTTCGATTAAGAGCCATACATGTATTTTTCTGCTAATATATTGTAATCCCTTTATTGATCATAATGTACAAATGTTTTAAGGCGTGACATGAGTCTCTAAATTTTATCTTTGTTTCTATAGAAAATGATATGAAATGAATTACATGTTGAAACCTTATAATTTCTTCAAATTATTGGAATTGGTGTAGGCAATTCAATGGGAAACTATACGACCATTTGTTGTAGGAGTATGAAATGCAAATAGAAAAAATAATAACACAAATAAAGTGATGATACGTAGATATCACGTGTGTAGTATTTGATTTCGTATTTTACATCCAAATACAAGTTTTGTGTTAATGTGAAATATGAGCATGTTTGTAATTATTAGTTTTTTTTTTGTAATTATTAGTTAACCATTGTTATTTATTATAAAATATTATAGTTTAACTTATAATTAAATATTAAAATAATTTTAAAAATGTGATAGAAAAAGACAACTGCTCATTTAATAAATTATAAACATAAAATAAAAATTACCAGACAAATCCCTAAAAATACTACACATGCTAGTTTGTTCACATTTTCTTTTAGCATCCAATATCGTATGATGATGGTGTCATATCCGTTATTTCTCCCGCACAGATGCATTGATTCTTGGTGAAACTATATTCAAGATTTAGTATTTACAATCTTGTAAATTGCTTTATTTAATAAAATAAAATCAATCTTATTTCTGTATATATATTTTTTTAGGATGATGAAGTGGCAACCATATGGCTAAACAATGAAGCAGTCCGGAAGGCGATTCATGCAGACCCGGTAAGATATAATATATTTCTAATTTTGTAAACCTATGCACTAATTAAATTCTTGAGTCTTGACAAAAAAAATAAAAAGAACATGCTTACTTAGATTAGTGTGGCGGGAGATTGGGTGTTATGTACCGATACGTGAGACAAAATCTACTAAATGAATCTTAATCTATTTATTTTAAATACCCTATATAACCTATAACCATATCGTGGTCTCGTTTTATAATACCTCGGGAGCTAATGAAACTATTTTAGTAAAATTGAACTGTCTCAATTCTCGGGCAATCGCACCAAAAACTCGAGTTCCTTTTGGATTTCCTTCTTGATCAATCACAACTGCAGCATTGTCATCATATCGTATTATCATAGTAACGTATTATAGTGATGCCGGAAGCATGATCCCGTACCACAAAAACCTAACCGCTCGTGGTTATCGGGCTCTTATTTACAGGTGCACTCGTTTATTATTTAATCATAAACACTCGTGTTTATAGATTTTTTTCATCACTAGTCACGCCAACGTTAATAATTAAGTAATTGTTGTAGATGTGCCCATTTTGACCCGTTGACTTATAAACGAGTTGATTTGGTTAATAAATAGTTAAATTATAATAGTTTTGTGCTTGTGTAGCGGGGATCATGATTTGTGTGTTCCTTTCACAGGGACTCTAGCATGGACACGATCGTTAGGTTATAAAGTTATCGATGAGTGGAGGAACTGGCTGGTCGATGATCAAGTCTCGGGGTATTTTTTTGTTTTTTTAAAAGTAAAAATATAAAAACGTTACCTTTATTATGATGTCTATATTTATGCACAAATGTTTCTTGTGCTTGTAGATTTATACAAGGATACGACAAGAACCTCACGTTTCTCACCGTTAAGGTATGTCATACGTAGATCCTTCAAGACATGTACTTTAATGCGGTTGTATTTGTGTTTTAAGACATCATTATAAAGCATTATTGGATTTTAAGTAGACAACTGTGAGAACTACATAAATACCGTGTACATATTGATTCAAACATGTTAAATAAGTCACTATGTACGAGTGTTGATGTAGCTCTTACGGTTCTACAGTTTTAAATTGGTTATGTTTTAAACACGCCCTATATACATGTATATACATACTTAAACAGTAAACCTAGGGATTAAGCTATAAGACCATTTAAGCTAATTTTTTCTTATGTTTGATAGAATTTGGTTTTATGTTAATGTTGATGTAGGGATCGGGTCACACGGTACCAGAGTACAAACCTAAGGAAGCGTTGGCGTTTTACAGCCGTTGGTTGGAGGGAAAGACGATATAAGGAAATCATATTGATTGGGAACGTATTATGTACTTGTTAATTTAAGAATAATTTTGCCATAGAAATAAGAAAGAAAATGTCATGTATGATGAAAACTAATATAGCAAATATGTTGTGGCATTTACATTGTTGCCTTGTTGGTGTTTGGTTCCTTTTTACATTATTATTAACCAAATTGTCAACAACAATATGTATTATTAACCAAACAAATAAAAATGAAAATGTACGTAATTCATGACATATTCCCCTTTAATTTGTTCACACTTTCTTTTAGTATTCAGTATGCAAGAGGATAGGTTGATTTGTGCAAGGGCATCCAAGCTACAAGCATAAATTTTAGCTTTCAAAGAAACTAGTTCATAGTTACAATCTAGCAATTGGTACATGTCTACCAAAAGGGATCAAAACACATGTATAAATAACTGATTTTTGTAACTAGTTAGTAAATATAGCTAGGTTGTTAATTAAGTTACTACATCAAACCACTTCATTTGAGAAAAAATTATTCATAGACACGTTTATAATGTTTACGTGAAACTATTTTAAATATATAAAATAATACAAACTGCATAAAAATACATAAAATTTGTCTTAAATTAGACAAATAAGGCTTCTCTAAGCCGTCTCTTTTACTCTCTCCAATATCATATGATTATACTTCGTATCTAGCTTTCTTTTTGTTAATTTCATACAGATGTGAAGTCACCTTGTAACTTCTTTACCTCTAGCTTCTTGCTATATGCTAATAAAACTTTTCACATCTCTCAAAAAGGAAAGATAACTTTTCATAACTCATGTGTTAAACATATTGTCTACTTTAAATTGACTGTACCCTTAAAAAGGTATCATTTTAGCTAGGGAAAAGTTAACGTACAAAATAAAAAAGTAAACTAATTGTGCAAATCAAGTAGTGTAATTATATATACAGATAATGTAATTATGTAATTACACTACACTATAATTACAATATGTTGTAATTATTGGATCATTTAGACCCTCCGTAGCGAGGCCCTTTGGCCACCCGAAAAGCCCCATTGCGCCCCCAAACATCGCCCTAGGGGCTTGCCCCTCTCTTAAATGGTTCAACCAATCAAATTAATTCCTCACAAACTCCAACCAATCACACATCTATTTTATTTATATTTAATTTTAAGTTATAATAAATATATAATGATTAGAGCGGCTTTATCCAGTATCCACTACACCATTTTTAACCAAAAAAGCTTATATGATGTTGCGCTACATGACGTAAAACACCCCATAAAGACTTCGTCTACTACACGATCTTAGACCGTTTATTTTATTACCACAAATACAAAGGAATCATTAAACATTATAAATTACAATTATAATTAGTCTTGATGCTCTCTGAGTCAATGCTTTTGATGTAACCCCATTTCTCCACTTAATCTTCTTTTGTCTTTCGCTTGGCTTGTAAGCCAACACCAAGACAAATTTTCACTCTGTTATTATATACTCATCACTCATCACACATTCCCACCACAGATTCAAGAATCTTTCACCGATCCATTTTTTCTTAAAACCTCCAAAACTGTTATTATCAAAACATGTACAAGATAATTTTTTTAATTTGTTTATCATTTACCATTTTCTTGGCACACTCCGCCCCTGAAAATGCTGCAATTACTCAACTTCCTGGGTTTAATGGAACTCTGCCATCCAAACACTATGCTGGGTAATCTTGTTCTTCACTTTCTTCTTGATGTTTTCATGCAAAGATTAGATTTTTATTGATGGGTTTGTTGTATTTATGTATTATCTTTACTTGCTTGTTGATGTTTTCATGTAAAGATTTGATTTTTATTGATGGGTTTGTTGTATTTATGTATTATCTTTACTTGCTTATTGCTTATTTCATGAAAAGATTTGATTTTTATTGATAGTAATTATGTATAATGTTTACTTTGTTGACTTGCTTGTTGATTGTTTCATGTAAAGATTTGATTTTTATTGATTGGTTTGCTGTAGTTATGTATTATGTATTTATGTTTACTTTGTTGACTTGCTTGTTGAATATTTCATGTAAAGATTTGATTTTTATTTATGGGCTTGTTGTAATTATGTATTATGTTTACTTTCTTCACTTGCTGGTTGATTGTTTCATGTAAAGGTTTGATTTTTATTGATGAGTTTTCTGTAATTCTGTATTATCTTTACTTTATTCACTTGCTTGTTGATGTTTTCATGTAAAGATTTGATTTTTATTGATGAGTTTGTTGTAATTATGTATTATCTTTACTTTATTCACTTGCTAATTGATGTTTTCATGTAAAGATTTGATTTTTGTTGATGGGTTATGCATTATTTTTACTTTCTTGACTTGTTGATATTTTCATGAAAAAGTTTGATTTTTTTTCATGGGTTTGTTTTAATTTTGTATGATCTTCAATGGGTTTGCAGGTATGTGACAATAGATGCAAATCATGGCAAGAAATTGTATTATTATTACGTGTTGTCGGAAAGAAACCCTTCTCAAGATCCGGTGGTTCTTTGGCTCAACGGTGGCCCTGGTTGCTCTAGTTTTGATGGGTTTGTTTATGAACATGGTATGCTTTAGTTTTATGTACTGTTTTATTGAATCTTTTGTGTTTTTCATATAAATTTTATTAATTTTGCTTGTTAGTAAGTAGGAATATGCAAATAACAATGGGAACTTGCTTGTAATATTGAATTGATGTACAAAGTTGACTTGATTCCGGTAAAAAAAATGGTTGAATACAGGGGTATGTGGATGTGCCTTTCAAAAGTGACCGTTGATATTTCAAGAATCAGAATAAGATGATAAGATAATCGGTTATGGGTTAGGTAGAACATTTTACATTTAGCTCAATAATCAAGTTTAATTAACCAACTCAATCACAAATTTAATATAAATAAAAGAAACTATCAACAGTTAGTGGTTTATATATATTTATGTTAAGTATTATTGTTTTTTTTATATATTTAATATTATGTAACGGTAGTTTCGTATTTAATGTCTAATTTATGATTACATATATGTAAATTGGTTAATCACAGAGGCCCAAACCCATATATAGGATCAGGATATGTGTTTGTGTATATTATTGGATTATTTAGTTGGTCTAAGAACAAGTCAATGGTGTTTTGCAGGTCCGTTTAATTTTGAAAAAACCGGAGGCTTGCCCAAGCTTCATCTCAATCCATATTCATGGACCAAGGTTTATAATTTATATATGATCATGTTTTTGAGTTGTTATAACCAGTATTAGTTTGATCATTAGCAAGAATACTAATCTTGGTTGTCATTTTTATTCGAATTTGTTTAGGTTTCGAACGTTATATATTTGGACTCTCCAGCAGGAGTTGGAATGTCTTATTCGGAGAATAAAACCGACTATGTAACTAGGGATACAAAAACAGCTTTAGACTCGCACAAATTTCTTCTTGAGGTATTCTTGAAAAAAAAGGAATAAAATCAAGAAACCATCTCAACAGTTTTTTATTAATTTCTAACATGATAAAACATAATTATATATGTACATGCTAAATCTTAATTGTTCAATTAACATACGGGCATTTTGGTTTTTTTGGATTTCAGTGGTTTAAGATATATCCCGAATTTCTTTCAAATCCATTTTTCATTGTTGGCGAGTCATATGCTGGAGTTTACGTCCCTACATTATCTTATGAAGTGGTGAAAGGTAAACCATCTCATATTAAACCCGAAGTAACACACGTTTGAAAAAATTACTAAAATACCCTTGATATTTTCAGGACTTGATGCTGGTGATAAACCTACTCTTAACTTTAAGGTACATCCGCAAATAATAAACCGCCTGAATGATTATTTGATTATTACAACTTAAAACAATAGTTTTAATGTAAGACAATTTAGGGATACATGGTGGGAAATGGAGTTACGGATGAAGTGTTTGATGGAAATGCGCTTGTTCCATTTGCACACGGGATGGGCCTTATTTCAGATGAACTTTATCAGGTACACTTTGACTTTTGAGGTCAAATCTGTTAATTTCCAAGTTCAACACAACCATATCAATATTGGTACATAATCTGATAATCTCAATCCAGTTATTCCTTTTTTGGCAAACGGTTAAGAAGTCAATAATTAAATATAGTTTCACTAAGAGTCGTACTGCTTTCATATTAAATTCGAAGCTAAGAACCGGCCCGTTTGACTTAACTGGTCAATCAGTGTATACTTTTCCTATCCGTTGGATCTTTAACTTTAAAGGTCAAAATGTCAAATCCTGCATTTTCAAGATTTTAATTATAATAAAGTATGACAAGTTAAAGTTGTAAGTTGTAAAACCACCCAAAATGATGTTTACTAAGTTTTGAGATAGTTAGAATATTGCGACTGTTGGAACTTTGACTTTCAAGGTAAAATATTTGATCTTTAAGTTTCTACTTCCAAAATGATCTTTGTAAATTTTTGTATATTTCAAACCGACGTTTTCGTAAATAACTGTCGTAAAGCTTAAAACGGTACCAAATTTTGAGGGTTTTCGTCCATTTGACTTAAACACGTGCAGGAAGTTACCACAGAGTGTCAAGGCAACTATTACGAGCCCGCCAACAGTGATTGTGAAAGCAAGCTTTCAAAAGTCGACGAGGCAATCTTCCTGCCTTTTATCATTTCTCATACAATAACTTGAATTAGTAAATTATATTCTACTTATCTTGAATTTGTTCTTGTAAATCCAGGATATTGATGGTATAAACATTTATGACATTTTAGAACCATGTTATCATGGTGATAGTTCAAGTAAAATTAGACTTGGAACCTCAGACTTGCCAGCTAGCTTCAGAAAATTGGGTGAGACCGAAAGACCCCTTCCGGTTCGAACCAGAATGTTTGGGCGGGCCTGGCCTTTCCGGGCCCCGGTTAAGCCCGGTTATGTGCCTTCTTGGCCCGAGCTTCTCAATAGTGAAGAAAATGTTCCGTGTACAGTAAGTGGTTTTTTTTCTTCCCAATTCATGTCAATCTTGATTGTATTTTACTGATAACGGGTCAAACAGTTTAAAGGTCATTGAAAGTTGAAACTATATTCAAGCACACTAATAGTATAATTTTTTTTAAATAATTACAATCTTGATTGTATTTTTATTGATAATGAGGCGAATGGGTCAAACGGTTTAAAGGTCGTTGAAACTATATTCAAGCACGTTAAAAGTAATAACAACACTAATAATATTAATATCATTTTTTTAAAAATTAAGTCGATCTTGATTGCATTTTATTAATAGCAGTTCAAGCAGTTTAAAGGCCGTTTAAACCATAAGCACATTAAAAATAATAATATTTACGTCATTTAAAAAAAAATATGTTAATCTTGGTCGTATTTTATAAATAACGGGTCAAACTGTTTAAAGGTGGTTGAAACTATATTCAAGCGCGCTAAAATTAATAAAAATATTAATAGATATACATTTTTTTAATAATTTATGTAAATCTTGATTGTATTTTATTGATAGCTGTTCAAACAGTTTAAAGGTCGTTGAAACTATATTCAAGCACTTAAAAAAATAACAACAATAAAATAATATATTTTTTAAATCATGCCAATCAACGGATCAAAGGCACTTTATTCAAGATTTAGTATTTACAATCTTGTAAATTGCTTTATTTAATAAAATAAAATAAATCAAGCTTATTTCTGTATATATATTTTTGCAGGATGATGAAGTGGCAACCATATGGCTAAACAATGAAGCAGTCCGGAAGGCGATTCATGCCGACCCGGTAAGATATAATATATTTCTATTTTTGTATAGTGTATAGCTATACACCAATTGAATTCTTGACAAAAAATTAAAATTTAAATGATTACTCAGATTAGTGTGGCCGGAAATTGGGAGTTATGTACCGATAAGATAAGATATTATAGTGATGCCGGAAGCATGATCCCGTACCATAAAAACCTAACCTCTCGTGGTTATCGGGCTCTTATTTTCAGGTATACTCGTTTATTATTTAATCATAAACAATTGTGTTTTATAGATTTTTTTCTTCACTAGTCATGCCAACGTTAATAATTAAGTTATTGTTGTAGATGTGCCAATTTAGGCCCGTTGGCTTATAAACAGGCTGATTTGGTTAAATGATATCTGTAACTGATCAAACAGGTAATAAATAGTTAAACTATAATAATTTTATGCTTGTGCAGCGGTGATCATGATATGTGTGTTCCTTTCACCGGATCTCAAGCGTGGACACGATCATTAGGTTATGAAGTTATTGACGAGTGGAGAAAGTGGCTGGTTGATGGTCAGGTCTCGGGGTATGTTTTTATTTATTTTAATAAAAATATAAAAATATTACTTTTTATTATGCTGTTTATATTTATGCACAAATGTTTCTTGTGTTTGTAGATTTGTACAAGGATACGACAAGAACCTCACGTTTCTCACGGTTAAGGTATGCCATACGTATGATATCGGATGGGTACCTCAAGACATGCACTTTAATGCAGTTGTATTTGTGTTTTAAGACATAATTTTGGAAAAGAATTTCTAAAAATGTGGGAACTACTTAAAGTGCATGTTTTAAACAGGGGCGGACCTAGGACGTTAAAAATATTTCTAGTGTTATGCGTATGTAAAAATCCCGATCGCTCCCCATGAAAAAAGAATCTTGGGTCTGCCACTGGTTTTAAAGCACTGTTGTATACTGGATTATTGGTATAATCAACGTACATTTAGTGTAGGGTTTTTTCAATACAAAACTAATTTTAAGTAGAGAACTGTGAGAGCTACATAAATATCGTGTACATATTGACTCAAATATGTACGAGTGTTGATGCAATTCTTACAATTCTACAATTTTGAACCGGTTATGTTTTGAATACGCCCTATATACATGTATATACTTAAACCTGGGGATTAGGCTATAATACCATTCAAGCTATATTTCATGTTTTTGATAGATTTTGGTTTTATGTTAATGTTGATGTAGGGATCGGGTCACACGGTACCAGAGTACAAACCTAAGGAAGCATTGGCATTTTACAGCCGTTGGTTGGAGGGAAAGACGATATAAGGAAATCATATTGATTGGGTTAACACGTCTTTGTAACGTATTATGTGCTTGTTAATTTAAGAATAATTTTGCCATAGAAATAAGAAAAAATATGTCATGGATGAAAACTAAAATAGCAAATATATTGTGACATTTACATAATTACATTGTTGCCTTGTTGGTGTTTTGGTTCCATTTTACATTATATTAACTTAACCAAATTGACAACAACAATATTAACCAAACAAATAAAATGACAATGTACGTAATTTTAGGATGTCCACAAATAGTCCCTCATCTATCCTCTCCTTATTTTTCTCTCAACCACAAACCCCTTTAATTACTCCACTTCCTCCTCAATAAACCCTTCATTTCACCATTGTTTACTATTTTTGCATGTTTCATTTTCTTTCTCATTATTCCTCCAATCATGATTTCATAACTATGTTCTTATATTAATCATTCCAATTTCCTTCCTATCGTATGTAAAAACCGCAAAACATTTGATTCGGTTGATTAACATATTCGTTATTTCCATAAAACATGGATCCAGCAGAGCTACGTCGTGTTTTCCAGATGTTTGATCGCAATGGTGATGGCAAGATCACAAAACAAGAGCTTGCAAAGTCTTTAGAGAACCTTGGTATATACATACCGGATGATGATCTTGCACAAATGATTGAGAAGATAGATGTCAACAAAGACGGGTTTGTGGACATGGAGGAGTTTGGTGAACTTTATCAAACAATATTGGGCGAGAGGGATGAAGAGGAGGATATGAGAGAGGCGTTTAATGTGTTTGACCAGAACCGGGACGGGTTTATCACGGTTGAAGAGTTGAGGTCTGTTTTGGGATCGCTCGGGTTAAGGCAGGGTCGATCCGTTGAGGAGTGTAGGCTTATGATCAAAAAGGTTGATGAAGATGGTGATGGAATGGTGAATTACAAAGAATTCAAGCAAATGATGAAGGCTGGTGGTTTTGCTGGTTTGGAAACTAATTGATTTTCATTCAAGTCTTTTTCATATATATTATTTAACTATCCTTCTATTTGAATGTTGCATAGATGTTTAACATCGTTCACAATGTAGATATTTGGTCTAATGTAGTTTTTGTGTTACACAAGATGTATTCTTTAATTTTTGTATCACCAGTATTTTTATATAATTTTGTGTTATTTTGATGTAAATTACATATTCAATTATTTTTTTAACATCCACATTTTTGTAAATTGTTTAATACATTTCTAAATAGTTACACTATTTACCGAAAGACTTTGAAAATATTTTATCATTTAAAATACCAGTGTTTTTTAATATGTTAATTTGTTTTATTATAAGCTATACGAGTGCCGGTACTGTTTTCTACATTGACGGATAAATTATTTTCAGTTTAGTGTTAATACCCTAACAAATTTAACCCATACTAATTGGATACACATTAATGCACTATCGTGGCACGTTAAATACAAACCTAGCTTATATTAAAATAAAATGGTGCTAGCAAGGCACTAGAAACTAAGATACATATGTAAGAAGATTAAAAGTTACATGACCACACATAGACCAATGATCCAATTTAACCAAGACAATGAAACTTCTTTTTCTAGTTTGACCGGCTGAGATATACCTATATCTTCATGAGGAAAAAGAGAGCAAATGCCATTACAAACTTTAACTTCAAAACAAGTTCAACTGCAATGCTAATCGAGGGTTGATCAAAATGTAGTAGAAGAGAAACGAATATGCGTAGACATAACGCAGTAAGAATACTAGTGGTATGAAAGCCAAGATAATCCCTCCAATATAAAATAAACCGCGGAAATTATAAAGGGTTAGAATTGTAAGGTTCGCTACTTGAGAATCTTCGGGTAAAAAAGATGAATCTTTCTTGAACCATTTCTTTTCTAATTTCAATAGCTCTCCTTCCCCCCTTAGTTTTAAAATTTTCCTTGATATATCGGGTACCAATGGTGATCCTTTCGGAAATACCTGAATTACAATGACATGTTAACATATCATGTTGCGGTTTGAATTAGACTACTAGAAATTACGACAGTTTGCAACGCCCAGTTTCACCACAAATTTGTAGGAAACTATTAGGATTAGTTTTATCAAATGTTATTTTTAATAAAATTTGTTACAAAACTATTTTGTCACACATCTGCTACTAATTTATTTTGTCACACATTTGTTACGAGAGTTACCGTTGAGTTAATTATTTAATTTGTCACATATTTGCTACAAATGCGAGGTCTATTATATTCTTGTTTATAAATCATTACAAACCTTAATTATGTCTTATAATTATATTGTTTGTAATTTTGTAGTGTCCAACTCATCCTTGTTACACATTTGCTACAAATGCCTTGTTGTTACGTAAGTTACTGTAAACTTAATTATTTTTTTACATTCGTTGCTTTTTTGTAGCAAATGTGTCTCACATTCAGGTGCTTTTTTTTAAGTGAGAAACGCGTCACAAATGTGTGATAATTTGCTATGCACTTTAGTGCGTCGCAAATTTCTCTAACAACTTGGGCAGTTTCCGAGTAGTGTAAAGACACGTAAATATGATACCATACACCAAGGCCAGTGAAGTTGCACTTTGGAGATGATTAAAGTGTTTGGATGTGCTATTTATCTACTTATCATTTATTAATAGATTTGTTGTTTTAAAGTGACAAATTTTGAATAATGAATTTCAAAATGTAAATCCAAAAAACCACCTTATAAGATCGAATATATCATCAGTTTGTTAGAGATCGAAGAAACGAACTTACAAAGCCAAACTCATTAGTAGTGGGTTCATACGAGACCAACCGGTAGGCAGCGCCGTACTTTGCAAGTAATAGCTTGATATATGGGATCTCGTCCATAATAGCAACAACACCACCTTTCTGACTTCCTCCTGCCAACGCCCTTGCGTATTCAGCTAATGAACGGTAGGGGCGAAGAGATGGGTCCTTAAAGTTCGGGTTGTTAGCAATAAATCCCTCAATAAAAGAACCAGCCTGGTACCCTATATCAATTCCCCTTTGAGTTAACTGAATTTGCTGAACCGTTAACATGGAACTCAAAGCAGCACTATAGCATGTAACCATTATAAGGACTATGAATAGCCACACTATAACCAGAAGCCTTGACAAATTACTCAACAACTTTGCTCCTGAAAACCAGAAACTGAATGTTATATGACTTTCTGTTACAAAGTTATTGCTACTAAGTGGAGCTCCGAACTGATTGACGTAGAAGAATCAGCGGACGACTTGTGGTTAGGGGTGAAAGAATCAAAATGGTCATAACAAGGAAATTGCGACCGAAAATGTGGTCACAAAGCCCTTTACTCTAGTATCATGATACACAATTTGTTTATAATACACAATATGTCCACATATATATGATAAAGCATATTTGCATAGTGCTGAGCCGGAGACTTTCTTCATATTAAGCCCAAACTTGTTAATAAATTTGAAGTAAATATTCATTTATTTTTTCAACCAAAAGTTTGTCCTCCCTTCTAATTTCGTTTTTTCGTTTTTTCCTATGTTTATTTTGATTTTGGGGACTTAATATTGAATGCGAATATGTATCACAACCAAGAATAATTTTAGAGGGTCATTTTGGTTTTGGCCGTATCTAGGACAATAGGTTTAAGAGATGAGAGAATTAAGAGGTCCAAGAGATGAGATTCAAGAATACCCATAGATTTGATGGAATGATGTTCAATTGTTCATAGTGCTCAAAAATTTAATGTGGATAGTTTTTGTATTATATAAGATGATATATATCTATCTATATTTGAAAATTCAAATTAATTGTGTTTATGTCACCAAAAGTCACGTTAACAAAAGGTTGTTTATCAAAGAATGCAACATTTGCAACAATCAAGTACCGACCCTGGATTTAAAAACCAGAACAAAACCACAAATGCCTGATTTGGTACTGTTTGTTAATTTATAGTTTGTCTATATATCAGCAATTGATTTACCATTATTGTTTCGAATTTGAAACACCTTATCCAAGTTGCAATAATCAAATTTAAAACACCATATCCAAGCACCAAGTTGTTAGGTTAGAGATAGAGAGTGAATAATAGAGAAATCTTACTATGAGTAAAGGTAAGTGTAGAGAAAGAGAACCAGAGGACATGTCCAACTACTTCTTGCCATGGACCTTGGAACGTTGTGTTTATAGGATATTCAATAAGCCATATTGTAGCCCCGATTATGAAAAACGAGCAAGTAGTTGCAACCCACATATATGTATCCAGGGGCTCCAAAAACCACCACAACTTTCTTTGATTATGATTATCTCTGGCTACCGCTCCAACGCCTAAATCGGTGTAAGGAACTGTGAAGTCCACATATAGGGACCTATTGGCAGTAATCGTCGTATCCCCAACAACTGCATCAAAGTTCTAGATCACAAAAAACAAGTTATTCCCTTTCTCAAAGTATATGGAAATATGCTTATCAGTTATCACATTATATTATTGAGTGTTTGCATATGACGTGATTATGCAATATTTACCATACAAAGATAATCAACTACATATCTCATGCATTTTGATGTTTAAAATCGCCATAATTACATAACATGTATAAGCATTTGGCAAATACAATAACTCAAAGATTCAATATATACAATGATAAAAAAATCTACTTGAAAATCAGCTTTGCTGCAAGTGATATAAGTGACTATTTAGAAAGCCGATTATTGTGTCTAGTAATAGTATTTTTACACTCAGTTCCACACCACTCCAAACACCTTTATAAGAATCATACCTGAAGATAGACTTGGTATATAAGTTGATTGTATGTTTCGGTACTCGGTCTTGTATTCTCCAAAGAATATGGAAAAAGGCGTATGGTACTTCATATGGTAGCGCTTCAAGTGCAGCATTGAACACATCTACACAGAAACCTTTGGCAATGGTGGCATTGGTTTGAGGATTGTGCTCTACAGTTAATAATTCATCAAATCCACTATGCATAGGAACACCGACTCGTAGCTTTTTACTCGTTTGCAACATCAGACATCTTGGTGGGATCAGAGATCCTCCAGGCCAGATTATGCCTTCAAGACCATTTATAGAATATGGTTGTTGACGAGTTGGTTTTGACTTTAGATACACGGTGATGCCATCGGCTTCCGCCCAAAATCCGACTCTTTTCTCTCCATTCCCGATCACATTCACTATTTCCAATGGCTTAGAAACAGATTTCCTGTTTACAAAACGAAACTCGCCACCCAGACCCTTGAATCTAACGTTTAGTAACTCTTTTAGAACTCGCATTCCACTTTTTGAGGCTCGGATATTTGTGAAATCTATGGCCTTCATTTCATCAACCTTGGCTCGTTCAACAGCTGTTGCTAATGCAATAGTTGAATCATATGCCAATACATTATAGATATTTGGGCTGCTAAATAGTGATTATTTTCTAAATCTTCTGGAAAAGTTGCGAAGTTGAATTGACGATGGGATAAGGTGTCTCAAGCCTAAAACTCCTTGAAATGATTCAAGAACTTCTTCATCTAACTCCACAGGATCAAAGAAGTTCATAGTCTTATCTGTTACTATCCAAGCATGTCCTTGGGTCATCAACCCCAATCTTTTAGCGCATACCAAGAGACGAAATGCTAAAGAATGAGAGGATGAATGATAAATATCTTCTCTTGCAAACCAGAGAGCTTTCGAAGTTTGTCAATTATTCGATCTTCCTTTGCTAATGTAGAAATCACACTCTTATAAGATACATGAATGTTTCTTTCGTGAAAACAATCAATTATATATGGTACACTTTCTTTCCCATATTCATTGTCCTGATCATGAACAAGGATAACATCCGTCCATTTTAATGATTCAGCAATGGCGGCGATACCCTTCCACTGGATGGTCTCATCTTGTGCCATTTGAAGTAAGTAACGATGTTCAGATGAGTTGAAAGACGGGCTACCGGTTAATGAAAGAACAGGAACTTTGGTTTTGTCTCCCAATATGCTTAAGAACTTTGCTGCAAGTGGTGTTTCTGGTCCAATGATTGCTTGCACTTTAAAATTTTCTAGAAGTTCATAAGCTGTAACGTGCAAATGAGCATGCTCAGATACTAAAGCATATAGACTTTATGTGTTGTTAGTATCCGTGTTTTCAAAATGGTTAGGTTATGTGTAAACTGGTTTTTAAGTTTTAACTGTTGACAAAACTGCCATGTGTCATGAGACTTTAACTATACCATCTTTTCATAAAAGGTTTAACTAAAAAAATAATTTAAAGAACAGAAATAAAAATAGAAATCAAATGTTTGGTTGGTTGGTCTTGAGTGACCTCACTCCCTCACAGTCTTCGTTACGTTAAAGCTTTGGTGAATAGGTATTTGGCATCTGCGTAATGGTCATCAAGGGATTAAAGGCCGGGTGATGTGGCACCCCCTTAATCATCAAGTGTACTCAAATTTGTAAACACACACCTAATAGGAAATCTTACCCTAGAATTATCAATGGAGTATTGGAGAAATCTTTGTAGAAAAATACTTCCCACAAACATCAAATTTAGATTTACTGATGTCCATGATCCATGGGTAACCCGTCGGTGTTAGTCTCTGTTTCCCTGTTACGCTATTTGTTATTGATAAGGGTTAGGCTAAACGTACACCCCTGGTTGCTTGTCATACCCCCTCCCCCCTTGGAATATTACCCCTTGAAATTATAAAATTACAAAATTAGCACAAAAATAAAGATTTCATATTATTTTTTTGTACAAGTTGCGTTTTTTTTTATGATTTGAGTTTAGGGTTTCGGGTTTAGGGTTCGGGTTTAGGGTTTGGGTTTAGGGTTTAGGTTTTCGGGTTTAAGGTTTAGGGTTTAGGGTTCGGGTTTAGGGTTCGGGCTTATTTTGTAAAAGATAAAGAGGTAAAATATGGATATTATTAATATATATACTATTAAAATTAAAAAAAGATATTATATATATTTACAATTTCCCAAAATTTTAGTGTCATTAATATTAATCTTTTCTTATAAATATGAATATTACCAACATATAGTGAGGGAATATCCGTCCGTAAATGATGATTATTCAGTAAAGGGTTTGATGGAAATTTGCTAATTTAGGAATATATGCAGGGTTTAGACCTACACCTTAATGTGTGGGGTGTGGTGTGTGTGTGGGTGGGGGGGGGGGGGAGGGGGCTTAAACTTTTTTTTAGCGGCCGATTGCCTGTAAAGTTTTGCAATCGCCTCTCTTGAACTTTCAAAACCGATCAAAACGAAACCATGGGAGAAAACTTGAGATGAAATTGAAGTTTTGTTCCGACACGCAGTCGACAGCATGCGAGCGGAAGCTGCTTGTTATACTAATAAGAAAGAATTATTAGGTAAAGAAATAATAAAGTAATAATAAAGTGAGAAGTATTTATAAACCATTACTTTGGTTTTCACGTCATCTTAGGGGCCGTTTGAGATTGCTTATTTTCATCAACTTATAACTATTAACTTTTTGAAAAGTAATAAGGTGTTTGGGATTACTTATATTGTGAGAGGAAAAGTTTTATAAGTTACAATATTGTAACTTACTTACTTAATGAAAAGCTATAAAGAGGTAAAATAAGAAATCCCAAACACACCCTTAATCAACAAAAAGTTCACAAGTGGAATTGATAATTGTGGTTTATACTTTTACTTCACTTAATTTTTTTTCAACAGCACTTCACTTATATAATTCTTGAACGAAAGTTAAAATTATATTATTATAATCATAAATTAAAGCTTCTTTTAGGTTAAACATTTATTTAATTACTATAAAATAATGTTGGATTAGTAACTTAGTTAAGTTTAAATGATCTATAGATTTTACTTGATTTAGTGTTTGTTTTTAATAAAATATATACTAGGAGTATGTTATTATTTTTAGAAAGTGTTAAATTAATATAAGTTCTTAAGACATGGGAAATAAAATATTACAATTACCACTTGACACCCATTCTTAAATTTGTTCAAAATTGACTAGTCGATGTGCTATATCAGTAAAAAAGTTTCTATTGTCACATATGTGTTATAAATTTCGAGTTTCACAGCTGACCATTGGTAGTTGCGATGTTGATTTCTTAAGATTGAAGACTTGAAGATGATGCAGAGAATTTTTTTTTTGTAAGGGTAATGTATAGGCTTATAGCAATTTGTATTTCCTGACACCAACATGAATAAAGAGCAACGTGTGATCTGACCCCGATCCAGACCGAAAAACTATTATATAGCAAAAGACAAACAATCATTAGAAAATTTCCGTACCCAAGAAAAAAAAATTGAGTCCGCCACTAAATATATGTTGGTATCTTGTCAAAAACACCATCTAACTGTGACCTTGTAAAACACTTGTTGGTAACCCATTGCTAAATAACTGATCAGGTAATAACCTCAGTAATTTAGGTAATCAATGGAAAATCAAAAAATCTCGACCATATTCGGACAGCTTATCATCGTTGATGGATTTGTATCGATAACTAGTACTACCTTCCCCTACAGTACTCTGACGAATCGAGCCGTCTGTGAAAGTTATTCGTTTTGTAGTGAGCAACCAATGGGTATTATTGTTATTTTGTTATTCATTTTCTATCCTTTTGTTTTTAACAAGATCCGCCGCCCATCCTTCCATAATTACCGACAACTCACGTCCTTCAGTAACATGTCGTCGATGATATTCATTTTTCTAGGAATGTTAATGAAATATTCCATGAACGTTTTGCGAACTTCATAATATAAAGGAACGAGGGTAAGAGAACTGACCAACCGATAGAGCGCGTAAAGGACTTCCTTCCGAATCCCTTGTGTGCAGAACTAACCTCGTTTAGTATTTTCATCACTTAAAGAGTAAAAATCTGAAATTGCCATGCAAATGCTGCTATGAACCATCTGCCCAGACAACGATCTCATATCAAGAATGATCCCTACGGGTATCTCATGCTTACTACTAGAACTCATATTGACTATAGGTGATGGATTTGACCACCCATGTAATTGATATGGCATATTCATCAGCAGTATAAAGGAAAGAATGGTATGTTTTCTGTAATTCATGAGCTCCATCACATGCATGGAAGTGTGTTGTTAATTTGATGTATCTTACCTCCAATTTATTGAAGTCAAAAGTTTATAAAAAGTCAACTAGTCATGTTTAATTAGTATAATAGGTAGATTACGTACAAGGCACAATAAACTTCCCAGAAATATATAATATTATTAATTAATTAATATAACTATAACTGATTACTGAATGAACAACTTAATTCAAGAAGTTCTTCTGAGGTCTTCTAGTCTTTCTTATAAAATGGATCAGAATCTTAGTCAAGCAATAAACAACAATGGTTCATCAATTAAAAAGAATTATCCTAAACTAGCTGGACTCAGTCTTACCAATAAAATAAATTTTGAAGAAATTTCGCAGCACGTGGGTTCAAACTAACAAAGATTATATAAATGTTCTTCTTGATTGACTGAGGGAAAAGTCGTGCAACTCTTTCTAGCTCCGAGCATTCCATTTTTATAATTAGCAACATGTTATTTTCACGTCCTGCTTGCGGTGCGCGCATATAATGTATATATATGTGAACCCTAAGATGGGCTAAAGTGAAATTGCACTAATTTTGACGTCTTTTTACTAATCTCGTGAAAATAACGTTAAAAGTGTCGTAAGGTTAATCAAGCATCATGTGATGGAATTGATAGCCGAAAGACAAGGGTACATGCACCAATCGGTCGATGTCCCGATGTGTCTTATGTCCAAGGCTTGATGCAAAACTAATATCGAGCTGGGGGTCTCACCAGAAGCAGCCTCTCTATTCCTACGGGGTAGAGGTAAGATTGTCTACATTTTACCCTCCTCAGACCCTACCATAGCTTTGCTATTGACGAGATTTACTGATTACAATGATGATGTTTATTTTCATGACCAAAAAGAAGCATTCAGCAACCACAGTTTTAGATTATTACATATACAAGGATTTTACAATACATCATTTTTATTCAGTTGTCTTAAAATTTTTATTATTTGAAGTGTCCGGTGGTTGATAATGATTAATTTAGTTCAAAAAATGACAGATGTTAAGATATACTGACATAATGATTAATTTAACACCTTTTATCTTTTTAAGTTTTGTAATGTAGAGAACTACTATTAGAGAATGATGTAAGATGGAATATAATATATGTGAATGATAAATTCTTTTTGTATAACATTCGCTCTTATAAATCTAAAATTGCATATTGTATAAACATTTGTCCTTGACTCTAACTTGCTATCTAAAACATTACTAAACTCAATTACAATACAATTAGGGCCTACGGCATTTTTAAAGTGTAGTAGGCCCTAGCGAGTAACTCAATTACAATACATTCTCGTATCCATTAATTACGACTGCCACTACAAACTTTATGTTCAAATCAAATTCAATATTTCCCATGTTAATCCAGGGTCTGTCAAAATGTAGTAGATGAGAAACGAATATCGGATCACACAGAGAAGAAACAATACGAGAAGTATGAACGCCAAGATAACCCCACCGATATAAAACAAACCACGGAAATTGTAAAGGGTTAGAACTGTTAGGTTCACTATAACTTGAGAATCTTCAGGCAAAAAAGATGGGTCTTTCTTGAACCATTTCTTTTCTAATTTCAGTAGTTCCCCTTGTTCTCTTAGTTTTGATATTTCCCTTGATATATCAGGCACTAATGGTGATCCTTTAGGAAAGACCTAAAATAAGTGATGTATCATTAAATAAACTGGCTCTTAATTATAAAGTAGAAGAGCAAAAATAAATGCTTAGATAAAGCCATAAAGGCACCTAGAAATGATACAATTGTGAAGGCCAGAACATGTTATAGGAAATGGTGTTTCTTGATGTTATATAATTAGCATAACTATATAATTGGTTGTTTGAGCAATATAATTATTAAAGAGATGAACAGTGTGGAATACAATAATCCATTCAAAATATTAGCAAAGAAATGAACTTACAAAGCCAAACCCATTAGTATTAGGTTCATAAGAGACCAAACGGTAAGCACTACCATATTTTGCCAGGAATAGCTTGATATATGGGAACTCATCCATAATAGCAACAACACCACCTTGCTTACTTCCTCCTGCTAACGCATCTGCGTATTCAGCTAATGAGTTGTAGGGTAGAAGATAAGGGTCTTTAAAGTTCGAGTTGTTAACAATAACTCCTTCAATAAAAGAACCAGCATGGTATCCTATGTCAATCCCCTTCCGCGTCAACTGGATTTGCTGAACAGTTAACATGGAACTCAAAGCAGCGTTATAGCATGTAACCATTATAAGGACTATGAATAGCCACACAATAACCAGAAGCCTTGACAAATTACTCGAAAACTCTGCTCCTGAAAATCAGATGATGAATTATGGAGAATTGATCAAGTTTTTATTTATTTTCATGATTAATCAATAAATCAACTGCCAATTCAACTCCCGTGAATTAGTATAGAGCGGTTGCGCTCTTGGAGTTTATTTATCAAAGTCGTAATCGATAAGAGGCATACCGATGACATCGATCAAAGGCGTGATAGATATTTGGAGAAGCCGTGATCGAGAAGAAGATCGGCGATCAATAAGCCGTTCAAGCGGGTAAATTAAAGGACAAATGATATAACTTACCAAAAAGTAAAACACACGAAACTCTCAATATTATATATAGAAGAAATATAACTCAAAATTTCCTATTGCACATGTGTTTCTCTCTAGATGAGCCATAATTCGGTTCCCACCTCATGTGTTTTATAACCATACCTCTATATAAACTAATCCTAACTTGTTAGCCTAGATATTACCGATTATAATTACAAAGGAATTAGGAAACATAACCAACTATGACCAATTTGTCAGTATTTGTCCCTCAAGTTCATCGGCTTATAACTTAGTATGGTTTGAAATTACCAAAGAGAGAGAGAGAGAGAGAGAGATTACTGTGGCTAAAGGTAAGTGTTGAGAAAGAGAACCAGAGGACAGGTCCAACTACTTCTTGCCATGGTCCTTGGAACGCTGGGTTTGTAGGATATTCTATAAACCATATTGTTGCTCCGATTACTAAAAAAGAAAAAGTAGTTGCAATCCACATATGTGCATCCAGCGGCTCCAAAAACCACCATATTTTTCTCAGATTCTGATAATCTTTTGCTACCGTCCCAACTCCTAAGTCGGTGTAAGGAATTGTGAAATCAACATATAAGGATCTATTGGCAGTAATCGTGGTATCCCCTACAACCGCGTCGTAGTTCTGGATCACAAAGATCAAGTTATTCTTTTTCTCAAAAGTCTATGGAATAATATTCATAGTCCTTATAATGATTACATGTTTTTTATCTGAAAATATCAGCCTGGGCCAACATGCATAAGTTAATGAATCATACCTGAATATAGACCTCATATATAAGTTGATTGTATGTTTCTGAATTTGGTGTTCTGTTGGGGGGAAATGGAACAAATACATACGGTACTTCATATGATAACCCTTTAATTGCCGCATTGAACACGTCTATGCAGAACCCTTTGGCAACCGTTGCATTGGTTTGAGGATCGTGTTCTATGGTTAAAAATTCTTCAAATCCAACGAGCATAGGAACACCAATTTTTAGCTTTTTGCTTGTTTGCAATGTCCGGCGTCTTGGAGGGATCAGAGATCCCCCGGGCCAGATTATGCCTTCAAGACCATTTATAGGATATGGTTGTTGATGAGTTGGTTTAGACTTTAGATACACGGTGATGCCATCGTCTTCCGTCCAAAACCCGACTCTTTTCTCTCCATTCCCGATCACATTCACTATTTCCAATGGCTTAGCAACGGATTTCCTTTTTACAAAACGAAACTCGCCACTCAGCCCCTTGAATGTTACATTTTGCAACTCTTTTAGAAATCTCATTCCACTTTCCGATGCTTGGATATTCGTGAAATCCATTGCTTTGATTACATTATCCTTCTTTCCGTCTTTAGAAGGTCTAATTTCGGCTCTTTCAACAACAGTTGCTACTGCAAAAATTGAATCATATGCCAATAAGTTAAAGATATTTGGTTTGCTTAAGAAAGATTCTTTCCTCCATCTTCTTGAAAAGTTGCGAAGTTGAATTGACGATGGGATAACGCGTCTCAAGCCTAAAACTCCTTGAAATGATTCAAGAACTTCTTCATCTAATTCTGTAGGATCAAAGAAGTTCATAGTCTTATCTGTTACTATCCAAGCATATCCTTGGGTCAGCAATCCCACTCTTTTTGCATATACCAAAATACGACATGATAAATTGTGAGAGGCATGAATGATAAACACCCTTTCTTGAAAATCTGAGAGCTTACGAAGCTCGTCAACTATTTGATCATCAGTTGCCAATAAAGAAATTGCACTCTTATAAGATATATGAATTTTTTTGTCTTGGAAGCAATCAATCATATATGGTATGCTTTCTCTCCCAAATTCACTGTCCTCATGAACAAGGATGACATCGGCCCATTTAAATGTTTCAGCAATCGCTGCTAGACCCTTCCACTGGATGGTCTCATCTTGTGCCGCTTGAAGCAAGTAATGATGTGCGGCTGAGTTCAATGGCGGGCTTGCAGTTAATGAAAAAACTGGAACTTTGGTTTTGTCTCCCAAAATGCTAAAGAACTTTCCTTGGAGCGGTGTTTCTGGTCCAATAATTGCTTGCACTTTAATATTTTCGAGAAGATCAAATGCTGTAATGTGCAAATGAGCAAGCTCAGATACAAAGAGATGTGTAGAGTTCAGTTTGTATTAGGATGTATATATGCTTCAAAAATGGTCATGTGACATTAATTAATAATGATTAGTAGTTGTCAAAAAACCTACCACAAAATATAGTGTTTGGATGTGCTTACTATTCTTGAAGTGTTACAATGGTTTGACATATCAAATTTCGATTATCTATGAACTTTTTTTTAAAATAGGAAGAAGATGAAGGATAAAATGGATTATAGGAGAGAGAAAAAAATGTATTAGAAAAATAGGATCACGAATATTTTATTTGTGTTCCGCCATTTGAAATGGCGGATGTCAACATAGGTGATCCGTCAGTTTGACTGGCAGGTTACAGATTCAAAAGTAGGCTACCCCTATGTGTAAAAGTAAATTTTAACGGACATCCGCCATTTCAAATAGCGGATGTGAATAGTGATTTTGACTGATTTGACAACACACCGGTCCCTATTTATTTTTTTCTTTTTGTTATTTACTTAATAACCTAACCTTTTTTAAATAACTTTATTTAACAAATAAAAAATGTGTATTTAACAAATAACGTTTTTAAAATACATTTTGCCTCTTTATTATTTATTAGTTTTCTAAATGTCATTATTTAAAAAAAAATATAAATCTAATATTAAAAAGATTTTTTTAATAAAAAACATCATGTTTTAATATTTTGATAGACATCCGCCAATTGAAATGGAATATGTCATCCTGACATCTGTCATTTCAAATGACGAATGTGAATAGTGATTTTGACTGATTTGACAACACTAGTCCTTTTAAAATATTATTATTTACTTTTTTTCTTTTTATTATTTATTAATAACCTTATTTAACAAATAAAAAATGTGTATTTAACAAATAACGTTTTTAAAATACGTTTTATCTCTTTATTATTTATTTGTTTTCTAAATGTCATTATTTTAAAAAAAAATAGAAACTTAATATTAAAAAGTTTTTTGTTTAATAAAAAACACCATGTTTTTTATTAAAAATAATCTTTTTAATATTAAACTAGATGAATTGACCAATTTGTCCTCATGTGCAACGCACATGACCTGAGTTAACGAGAAAAACTAACTGGGTTAGGCCCAAAGGACAAGTGATGTAAGATTTGTAAACGTAAAGGATAATACATATCAATTTTAAAGATAAATGATAATGAGTGAAATTTGTTACAAACATAAAAAACAATTTCTATAATTCTGTCTAATTTTTATAAAGGTATACATGAAATTGCCTCTTTGATTAACAGTTTGATCGAGTTGATATGTGTACTCCTAGGCATGTTGTGGCAGTCCGCCAACTCTTATTTATCCAAGGACCAGTCAACCGAATAAAAACAACAAAATGAAAAATAATGAAAACTAGAATTTAGGACCCCGCGATTCACGACGGGACCGTTAAATCTAACAAAAAAAACATAAGTAAAAGTGTTACACCATAAACTTGTTGCAAGTCAATGCGAAGTCAGTCTGTATTAAGTTACGACATCGAAACTAAACAAAATAAATAAACCCGTCAATGCAAAAATACAACAAATTTTCATATGTGGAACTAAAAAGACCGACATGTTACTGTTGGTTACGAACACAAATTCGGTTCGTATCAGTGGTACCAATACAAATTCGTAAACATAAATTAGTAATCCAAAACAAATATTTTAAAGGAGGGCTAGGTATCAAAAATTGAAACGCGGATATTAACTATGCGACGATGAGATATTTTAAATCACGAAAAAAGTTTCGGTCATTATAAAGACGAACTATAAAAAATATGAAAACTAAGTTTAAGAAAATCGTTTAACAAAAAATAAGATATGTAAAACCGACACTTGTCCAAATTTAGTGTTAAAATATAGTTAGTTAAATATTTTAATTAGTTGATAAAAAAATTATAATGAAGGAAGTAAAAACTATTATTTTTATTTATGAAATTATGATTAGTATATTAATAGTTATAATAATTAATAAAATATTTAAAAATGAATAGTAAAATGAATAGTGACCTTGTGAGTGGGATGTAATCCCCTTTTTAATATATATATTAATTTTGTATATTTTTAAATACTTACTAAATAATAAAAAAAAAACACGTATTTTAAAAACGTTACCACACACTTTATTAAAAAAAACGTTAATATGTTAAACAAAATAAGTAAATTAATAATATAAAGAAAAAGGGACTAGTGTGTTGTCAAATCAGTCAAAATCACTATTCACATCCGCCATTTGAAATGACGGATGTCAAGATGATATCTTCCATTTCAAATGGCGGATGTCCACCAAAATTCACTTTTACATATAGGGGTATCCTACTTTGGAAATTGTGACCTGTCAGTCAAACTGGCGGATCACCAATGTTGACATCCGCCATTTCAAATGACGGAACACGAATAAAATATTCGTGATCCGCCATTTGAAATGGCGGAACTCCTGGTAGCCGTCCACATAACCAGACAAGACCTATGTTTTGCCTAAGATCCGCCATTTCAAATGACGGATCTCCTACTTTCCTAATACATGTTTTCTCTGCTACAAAGCATTTTACCTTTAAGTTTTATCCTATTTTGAAAAAATTTTCGATTATCTATGGGAAATAAACATGAATAAATGTGACTAAGTAAGTTTACACTACCATGTGATAATTAGCGTTGTTGCAACTAATATCAAACAAATTATTCAGATAAAAGCATGTGATAATTAGCGTTGTTGCAACTAATATCAAACAAATTATTCAGATAAAAGCATGTTACCTAAACACAAAAACTAGCATTGTGTTAGTAGTAGGGGTTTGTAGAAAAGCAAAATGTTTCTAGGCATGGGCATTGGAAAACTAATCAAATATGTGTAGCTGGTCTGCTATCTCAAGTACTGACTTCAACCCTTACCATTTGAAAGATGAAATATTATCCAACACATTGGTACCATTAAGCCAAAACACCTTTGGTATTCAAGTCCTGAATTATATCCCTTTTTTAAATATATTATTTAACACGTACAACAAGATTCAAGATCTCGGTTAGCTACAAGTGATTTTGCTAGTTTGTAGCTAGAGATTGATTCAAGAACTAGTTGTTTGATCTGTTCTAAGGACCTACCCCTCCCCCCCACCGAAATCGTCCGGGGGCGGTGTTGTCACCCGAAAAACCCTCCATTTGTCGCCCACTACGCATAACCTTAACAACATTTTATTAATAAAAAGGCACTTTTGTGCAAGAGGCTAGATGAGGAACAATTACACATTTACATACCTGGAGCAAACAAAACTTCTATTGGAAACCCGGGAGATTGAAAAAATGCTTAATTTTCTCATCTCTATGTGAGGTAATGAAATATTCAATGAATATTTAAGAACTATATAATTATAAGAAATAATCGGTGAGTGTGGTGGCCTAACACACAAGAAAGTCGTTATGTAAAAGAACTAACCATCTGATATAGCACGTAAAACATTTCCTTTCGAATCTCTTGTGTGCAACACTAACTTCGTCTTGTACTCGTTGTGTAAAGAGTAAAAATCTGAAATTGCCATGCGAATGCTGCTATGAACCATCTGTCCAAACAATGATGTCATATCAAGAATGACCCCTATAGGTATCTCATGCTTACTGCCAGAACTCATATTGACTACTGGTGATGGATTTGAAAACCCGTGTAATTGATACGGTATGTTAATGAGCATTAAAAATGAAAAAAATATATGTTTTCTGTAACTCATGAGCTCCATTCTATGAAAATGTTTTGCTCGATCTGTAGCTTAATTACCTCATATTAAAGTCAATCTAACAAAAGTCAACTAGTCATGTTAACAAGTGGTACGTGAACAGCAAACAGGACCGCTCAATTACAAAGCTTTGACTTGTATAACGTGAATTTATTATTATAAGAAAGTAGATCACGGACAACTAGATTGACTTAATCACACCAATCAAATAACATTGAATAGATTATGGTTTTGGTCCTTGTGTTTTGCCGTCTTTAACCAATATAGTCCGAACAATTATTTTGATCCCTAGTTCAAACCCAATTTCATTTTTTTAGTTAAATAAGGCTATGTATCTCTCAATTAGGGCGTTATATTTCTTTTTTTTTAGTTTTTTTCAACCAATCCATTGTATATATATTCATTTTTCAGTTTTTTTTATTATATTGTAACTACTACATGTTTATAAGATATATATTTCGATAACGGATACTTTTATTTTGCAATAAAAATATAAATCTTTAAAAAAAATTATGAGTACTAAGTAATTTATTTATTTTTTTAAAAAAACACCTATTGTTGATGATATTTTCTTGAAACATTACATTAACACTTAAATAAGGGTCAAGTTATTCTACAAAGGGTAACAAAAATGAGAAGTGTGAGAAGCCATAAATAATTGACATGTGTCAAGTGGGAGCTAAAGAAAAAGAGTATATAGGTAATTGTACACATTTTCTCTCTCCACATGCAAGGCATATGTTAATACCCTCATCATTTTTAGAACGTTTATAACTTTTTCGTATGATATTTTTAAAAAAAAAAATTCATCATAATAACAAGCGTTTTTTTATCTTTAATATGAGTGTGATTTTTGTTATATAAAATTTAAAAAAAATCACGTCATTGTGTCTTTTTGCACACCATTGTGTTTTTTCGCACATCATTGTGTCTTTTTCCGTCATTGTGTCTTTTCGTACACCATTGTTTCTTTTCGCTTATCATTGTGTCTTTTTTCGTCATTGTGTCTTTTCGCACACCATTGTGTCTTTCGCACATCATTGTGTCTTTTCACTTATCATTGTGTCTTTTTCGCCATTGTGTCTTTTCGCACACCGTTGTGTCTTTCGCACATCATTGTGTCTTTTCGTTTATCATTGTGTCTTTTTCGCCATTGTGTCTTTTCGCACACCCTTGTGTCTTTTTACACATCATTGTGTCTTTTCGCTTATCATTGTGTCTTTTTTCGTCATTGTGTCTTTTCGCACACCATTGTGTCTTTTCGCTTATCATTGTGTCTTTTTTCGTCATTGTGTTTTTCGTCATTGTGTCTTTCAACTCATCATTATGTTTTTTTTAAATACTAGTAACACCGTTGTGTAATAATAATATGTAAAAATAATGATAAAAAAACAACAAGTTATCTAATACATAAAACACAATGATTAGTACATGTTACACAATAACTTGAAACGTAAAACACAATGGTGAATACGCATAACACAATGGCCTAAAACGTAAGACACAATGTTTAATACGTATAACACAGTGACCTAAAACGTAAGACACAATGGTGAATATATATAACACAATGACTTGAAACGTAAAACACAATGGAAACAACATATTACACAATGACTTGAACGTAATATACAATGAACGCAATACTATTTTTCTCAAATTAAATGAATTTGTCATATGTCAATCCGAATAAAAAACAATGAACATATTACACAATGACTAAAAGTTAATGACAAACAAAACGACAAAGTGACATAATCTTTGTTTTAATTTTTGTCTTTAATATGAGTACCATTGAAAATATAATGATCAAAATCTATAGTACAATTCATATGAAAACTCAACTAAAAGACACAATGAACAACAAAAAAAACACACTTAGAAAAACTCATTAAATTTTTTTATTTTTATATAACAATATGATACTCATATTAAAGATAAAAAAAACGCTTATTATTATGGTGAAATTTTTTCAAAAAAATAATGTCGTATGAAAAAGTTATGGAAATTTTAAAATGATGGGGAATTAACATGTGCCTTGGATGTGGAGAGAGAAAGTCAACAAATGTGGGTTATCACCTTAATGCCCTTTCCATCAATTTTTATTTATTAAGTTAATTTCAGCCATTCAAATCTAAGATCAATAGACTGGATTCCTTCTCACCTTTCTTATTTTTATTGTCCTTACTATTTTAACTTTACCCCTTAAATAATTGTCTTGAATAACTTGATTACGATCAGCATCAAGATTATCACCATGACCACCATAGAAGTCATGATAAACATTGCCTTAAATATCATCTTGAACTGAATCATTAATGTTGTCATCATTATCAGCAACATTATCTTGAGCAGTGTTAAAATCACTTTGAGCAAACTTGCCATGACGATCAAATTCATTATCCCCCTTTTAGTAGCATCTCCTAAAGAGTGGGTTGGCTGTCTGATACACGATGCAGGGTTGGTTGTGGATTTGTTTAATTTACATCATATTATTGTGTCTAAAACCTGCGATCTTACTAACTTTATAGTTGACGTATTTAAGCATGCTTTTTAGGCACAAGTTAAATGGCGTAGTCAATGGCACACAGATAGGATCATAGGATTAGGTTTGATGCTTATTTCGAAGATTGATTTTCGCATTAGACGGAGACCGCGTTTTTATGTTGTTTGGCATGACATTACCAGGACTAAAACCATCTTCGCCCAATATGAATATTATTGAGTATGTTTTATGTTAGAATTAATTTTAGTTTTACTCTTCTTTTATATGATTTCCAGGATCGTATATATGCATAGGAGGCTTTGAATTGTATTCACTTTATAAATCCTAGTGAGATCATCACTTTACACATATCTTGATTAATGATGCATCATGCATACATTAAAATAAATAAACTGATCAATAAGTTTTCCAAATAGTTCTCTTACTCTCTATATCCTAATGGCATTTCCACGTAGGAAATACCTCAAAGTAGCCACGAAATTTGGTCGCATGACGATGGAAATGATTCTATGGACATCCAGTTTGCATAAAGAAAGGAAATGATAGGAATCATAAGGGCCAGAGATAAAGAGATCCCACTAATAATGAACAGACCTTTAAACCTATCCACACTCAAGGTTTTCGGCTTTGTGGGAGGATCTTGAGATGATAGGGAATGTTTCTCGAACCACTTCTTCTCGAGAATTCTCAAAGTTCCGTCTTTCCTTAATTTGGCAATTTGTCTTGATATCTCTGTTACCAAAGGCGAACCTTTTTGAAAGATCTGAACAAGAAAGACGCGTAATCAGAACATAAGGCGTTTTAAAATTAAAAAGATATTCATTCAATTGCTCTAATCTTGAAACCATTGTTTTAAAAAGCATAAGCAGGATTAGGTGGCACTGTGGTAGTGTGCCCAAGTTGCACGCATAGCCTCTTACGCGAGGATTAAGTGGTAGATATCAACCGAAGCAGAAGCGGTTCATTTATATGTTAAAATGAAATTTATGATCATATAAGTGTAAGAAAACTGAATCTGGGAATATACTGCCTTATCCAAAATGAAACTCCACTGTTCCACCCTTTGATGCTAACTCAAATTGTTCAACCGTTAAAAGTGAACTCAATGTTGCAGTGTAATTGGAGATAATAATAAGCACTACAAGCAACCAAACAAACAACACGAGTTTCGACAGATTGTTGGTTCAGGCCCCAAATTAACTCAACACACACTCACGTATGTATGTAATATACACAGAAACAAAATAAACTTTGGAACTATATGCTCAAACTATTGTATTGAAAATGATAGTACTAAAAAAAACTACCTACTATGCTATCCTATTTATAAAAGAAACTAAACACATGCATAAATAAATCTCCTACTTTATAGCAACTAACTTTCAACGTGCACCCATTCAACATCCATTTTCAGCCATGTTGTCCTCTTAACTCGGTCAAACCCATGACATAGTCTTCTACGAACTATTCAACCCATGCAAGATATTAAGAGCCCATTTTTCTGACCCGTAAGACCTGAAACATTTACCCGAATTTGACCCAATCAAGATTATACCCAACACAGATTACTTGACAACTTCTCTCCTGCAACACAAACACAAATTTTCAATGAACTTGTATTCATTTAATAAAATACATCTCCAAATAAGAACTTATATCAAGATCTACAAATATTGGCAGCTGCAGATTGTTTGATCTGACTATAAATTAAAGTGGGGACACCAGAAAATATGATTTGTCTATCTCTATATATTATATATTCCAGCCTAAAACCTTATAAAAGATGTTTTAAGTTGTAATCCATTCTCCAACCAGCCAGACACCTCTTCAACAAATATCCTTATAATTAATTGTTTATAAATTCATACCTATTTTCTGTTTTATTTTTCCTTTTAACAATTCAGGAAATCAAATGGGTTAATTAAATCAAGAGTGTGTGTGAGAGTGAGAGAGAACTTTGAGCAAAAAATAGTGTCATCAGAATAAACCAAAAGGTTTCTCCAACTTGTGGAGCAGTTGATGTTTCGGAATCTTGATTCATGTACTCAATAGCCCATAACCAGTGAGCATGGCAAAACCAACAATTGTCACCCAAAGCTTCACATCAAGTGGCTTTAAGAAGATCCACATATCATTATTGTTCAATTTTGCAAGTGTTCCTATCCCCATGTCAGTATAAGTCGATGTAAAGTCGACATATTGCGATCGGTTGGCAAGAATCGTTGAATCACCCAAGATAGCATCAATCTCCTAATACAACATGAATTTATAGAAATTCATTTATGAATAAAAACTAGCAAACCGCTATTTTCACAGTTAAACATACCTTAACATAAACCTTCTTTATAAGATCATCATAACTTCCAGTGGCAAAGGGTATTAACTCATATTGCACTTCATATGGTAGCGCATGAATACAAGTACGGAACACATCTACTGAGAATCCAGTGGCAGTTGTAACATTATTCTGATTGTCATGATCTGCATCTATGAAGTACTTAAACTTTCTTCTTGTTAGAACGCCAACTTTGAGCTTTTTACACAATACTTGGTGGTTTAAAAAGCTCAAAATTAGAAGCAACAGGACAATCTTGGTGTGCATGTGGACCAACATCCTCTGAAACTGTTCACAAACTAACCTTTAACTAGTGCCATGAAAGTGCAACATTTCCTTATATGGAATGAGTGCATGTCAAAATGATTATAAATTTGTCCATTATTGTTGCTAAAAACAAAACATGACCGGTCAAATGTTCTCTTCCGTTTTGTGGCCATTTTATGAGTTGGCAAGTTTCGTGGTGTTTGACTTTGTTTAAAATACACAAGGAAAACAAATGGGAAACACCAAATCCGTTCTTAATGGTAAACAAATCAAGTGCTCCTAGGGCAGTACGCCAACTGCTATGCTGTCGGTAGCAAAGAGCGATCAAAATGACTATGCAGTTAGTGAAGTTTTTGAAGGAATGAATGTGAACAGCAAGGAGAGGCGTGCAATCAAGATTTTCAAGCTTTGTGAAGAAACATGAAAAGAATAATAAGACAGAACAAAACAAATGAAATTAGCTCATTATATGTTCATAGCATCTGGAACATGGATATGTATTATGATATTGACATGACAAAGCAAAACAAAACAAGTATCCTAAGAGTATCCAATATCTTAAGGTTTAAATAATCCACGAAACTGATAAGTTGATAGATTTCGATCTAAAAGGATCCGCTGCACGTTAAAATAAATAAATTGGTCTCTATATCCTAATGACATTTCGAAATAAGAGATTCCTCAACGTGGCCACTAAATTTCTTTGCATGACGAAAGCAATGATCCAATCGACCTCTAGTTTTGCACGAAGTAAGTAAATCGCGGATATCAATAGGGCCAATGCTGAAGAGCTTCCACTAACAATAAACAAACCTTTAAATCTACCAAAACTCAAAACTTGTGGCTTTATTGAAGGATTTTGAGATGATAGATCAGACTGTTTATCAAACCACTTCTTCTCCAGAATTCTCAAAGTCCCATCTTCCCTTATTTTGGCAATCTGTCTTGACATATTGGTTGCCAAAGGCGATCCTTTTTGGAAGATCTGCATGAGATAGAAAAAGATATTCAATTAAGGGTTAATTAATAATTAGCAAATCATGTGGAAGGAGAAGCGTTTCATTTAAATATATAATATGAAATTACTATATGATTATTGATTATGTAAGTATAAGATAACTAAACTTTAGATACTATAACATTCCAAATGAATCGATTACGAAAAAGAAAATGGTACTTACGAAAGCAAAACCAGAAGTAGAAGGTTCAGATGAAATCATTGCGTAATCAGTAGAGTACTTGGCAAGAAACATTTTGATATAAGGGATTTCATCAATGATAGCATCCGCACCATTATGCTTCCCCCCTTTTGATAATGCTTTGGCATAATCTTCGTACGAATAGAATAGCCTACGTGTATAATCCTCAAAATGCAAGTTGCTAACGACCACTCCTGCCACACCAGCTTCAAAAGAGCCACCATGAAACCCCAACGTTCCACCCTTTGATGCTAGCTCAAATTGTTCAACCGTTAAAAGTGAACTCAGCGTTGCAGTGTAACTCGAGATCAAAATAAGTACGACAAGTAACCAAACAAACAAAACAAATTTTGACAGATTACACAACTTCTGATCTCCTACAATACAAAACACAAATTTTTAATGATCGGTATCAGGAAACTATAAACACGAACAACCCTAAATAATTCCAAAGGAATTAATCCTGATTGTTTTCACATGTAAAACAATTTGGATGGGTTTAAAATTAAAATATATAGTTTGAGTTTTAATAGGTATGACTATCTAGTGTATTTACTTTATATGTTTGCATCATGTTTAAAGTTAATTAATCAAAAGTGTAGTGAAAAATTCACCACAAAATCCTGGTTTGAAAACTTCACTATTTATTTTTGGCCCTTTTCAAATAAAATAAATTTCAGATTATGCTAGTTTCTACGAGGGCCTTGGAGCAACTAGTAAGGTAAGGCTGTTTTGTGACGTTGAGGTCGTGGGTTTATTTAACCGGTGGGAAACAGCATCCTGCACAAAGTGTAGGGTAAGGCTGCGTACATCAGATCGCGAACCATGGACCCTACACAATTGCCGGAGTTAAGTGAAGAATAAAATAAGAGAGGGAGAGAGAACTTTGAGCGAAAAACAGGGTCATTAGAATGACCCAAAAGGTTGTTCCAATTTCTTGAGCAGCCGCTTGATTCATGGACTCAATAGTCCAAATGATGAGGCCTGTGAGCACAGCAAAACCAACAATGCTTATCCAAAGCTTCCATTCAAGTGGCTTCAAGAAGATCCACATATCATTATTGTTCAGTTTTGCCAATGTTCCTATGCCCATGTCAGTATAAGTCGTTGTAAAGTCAACATACTCAGATCTGTTGGCAAGAATCGTTGAATCACCCATGATAGCATCAATCTCCTGATATACCATAAATTACATCATAAAAAGTCATGAATACAAATATGTAATTCCATGATCATATTACATTGAATTAATAGTGACAGACCAAGAAATTTTTTTCATAGAACAATAGGGGCTTAACACTAACCGGGACGATTGGGATTATCACATACAAATTACACTTAAAATAAACTCTTCATGGGTCGGGTAGGTTGCCGAATAGTTGCCTCTCACTATATTTTTTACTATGTACATATATATGTAGATGTTTAAATGTGAATTATAACACTATATAATACATGCCTTCTAACACATTTAATATTTTACAAATATGATTGTTCTCTGATATTAGACATATTAGATCAGATATTACACTAATTATAGTAGAGGGATCTAATTGTAATATAGTCTAGTATATAAACACTCTTGTATAGAATATTATTAATTTAATAATACAAGATCACAATTACACACGTTTAACTTGGTATCATAGCCAGGTTTGTTAACCCTAAACAACCGCCAGGTTCCCCCCCCCCCCCCCTCTTCATCATCATCATCATCAATCTATGGCTCTTCTTGCTGCCTTTATCACCCAAGAGAAAACATCCCACAATTCCCATCAGTTTGCTTTTACCCTATCCCCTACCAACTACATGTATTGGAAAACAATGATTCATCCGTTTCTTGTTACAAACAACATGTTTGGCTATATTGATGAAACTATTCCATGCCCCTCCCCTACAATCACAATCGAGGGTTCTGGTTCAGACAAAGATGCAACCCCAACCGTGACCCGCAATAACCCTAATCATGCTACGTGGGTTGCCAATGATGCTCATGTCCGTATGTTGCTTATCTCTACAGTTTCTGAAGCATCTTTTCATCATGTTCAGGGAGACACGTCTAGGGATCTCTGGCTCTCCCTTGAACATGCTTACGCACCACATACTTCGTCTCGCGAGTTTACCTTAAAACAACAACTCCTAAGGATTGAGATGAAAGGCGATGAAACACCTACAGCCTATCTATCTAGGGCTCAAGAATATGCCAAAGCCCTTTTCAATATTGGTGAACCAATCAACGACAAAGATTTGGTCATGTTAGCTATCTCTCGTCTTCATGAAGAATACAATGGACTGAAGTCAAATCTTATGGGTCGTGAAAAACCCATCACTTTTAATGAACTACCAGATTTACTTGCTGACCTTGATTTTATGATTCAAAAAAATCAGCCCACACCACCATTATCCCAAGCATTCATGGCAGCAACCAGCACCCATCTTAACACCCCTACTGCTGGTTCCGAGAGCCACACTACAGCTAACCAAGCTCATCTCCTTGCTGTACAACAATTAGCCTCATAACTCGGATATCACCTTACACCATCGGCTCCCTCACAAGCTTTCTATAGCTCTCGGTCTACTCAAAACAATAGGGGACGTGGTTACAATAATAATCATGGTCGTGGACGCAATTCCAAAAATCAACGAACTGGTGGCAACCGAAGTCAGTTTGAATGGGCCTCTAACACAAACACAGTTTACGGTTCATGCAACCGATGTGGTATTGGTCACATCCCATCTCTTTGTCCAAACAGGGATCCATACTTGGCTCCCAGACACTGGCGCCAATATCCATGTCACACCAGATCTTGCAAGCTTAGGCACATCAGAAGCATATCATGGTGATGATGCTCTACATGTTGGCAACGGTATGGGTTTACCTATTTTTCACATCGGTTCCACTCATATTTCCTCACCTCACAAAACTCTTTCATTATCTAACATTCTTCATGTTCCACAAATTCAACGTAACTTGTTAACTGCTCAAAAATTTTGTCTTGATAATCATGTCTTCTTTAAATTTCACCCTTTTCGTGTGAAGGATATATCTACACGCACCACACTACTCACGGGTCCAAGTAAAGATGGTCTCTACTCTCTTGTCCTTCCACAACTTCAGTCTATTCGCAAGTCCGCCTTTTCTGCCACACGTGCTTCTTCAGCTGTATGGCATCAACGTTTGGGACATCCGCATCATGAGCTTTTAAGAACTATGTTATCCAAATATTTACTTCCTGTTTCTGATAAAACTTATAATAATGTTTGCACTTCTTGTCAATTGGAAAATCTACAAAACTTTCTTTGCATAATTCTTCGTTTCGTAGTAATCATATTTTGGATTTGGTATATTGTGATGTTTGGGGTCCCGCACCCGTTGTATCATATGATGGTAATCGGTATTTTATGTTATGTGTTGATCATCATTCCAAATACATGTGGATTTTTCATTTGAAACAAAAGTCTGATGTGTATTCGGTTTTCAAACAATTTATTTCCATGGTCGAACGACAATTTAATAGAAAACTTAAAAATGTTCAAACCGATTGGGGTGGCGAGTTTCGCAATCTTTCCACCTTATTTACCTCGCTCGGTATCATTCATCGCCGGTCTTGCCCCCACACGAGTGAGCGAAACGGCATAGTCGAACGCCGAAATCGTCATGTGGTCTAGATGAGTCTTTCCCTTCTTGCTCAATCGTTTGTCCCACAACGTTTTTGGCATTTTGCATTTGACACAGCCGTCTATCTCATTAACCGCATGCCATCTCATTCCAATTCTAGCAAGTCACCATTTGAAACGGTCCACGACCGTCCACCTGATTATTCCTTTTTACGGGTCTTTGGGTGTCAATGTTTTCCGCATCTTCGGTCGTATAATCCCCATAAAATGGATTTTCGGTCGATGCCATGCATTTTTCTCGGTTACAACCCTGTTCACCATGGGTATCGTTGTTTAGATCCTACAACCGATCGCCTCTATGTCGCTCGCTATGTGCGGTTCAATGAAAACTACTTTCCTTTCCAGCCACAACCATCACCTAAACCTTCGGTTACCGACTCTACTCCATATACCGCATTTGTCCCATCTCCACCACCTCCGACAACCGAACCAACATCACAATCCAACCTATCTATCACCCATATATCTGCCGAACAACCAGCCAACCCCAGCCCGCCGACCACCTCTATGGCTACCGACCAACCAGCAAACTCTAGCCCACCGACCCCACCTGTGACTATTGAACAATCATCCGATCACTCGTCTTCCTCTACCTCCTCCAACAGCCCTATACCCACCCACCAAACACCGTTACAAAACCCACTGCCAGCACTAAACTCTAATTCAATTCCGACACCACCACCTCCACCTCCACCTCCACCTTCCCGTACCTGTCCACGTAATCTTCGGCCCAATCTGAAACAACGTGTCCGATTCGATCCATCTGCTTTTCACACCATCAGCTCACCACCCGACACCGAACCCTCCACCTTTATGCTGCCAACAAATACGCTGAATGGCGTCATGCCATGGCTGGAGAGTACTCAGCTCTTGTTAAGAACGGAACATGGTCTCTTGTTCCACCTGTTTCTGGTGCTAACGTTATTGATTGCAAGTGGGTTTACAGGATAAAGCGAGATAAACATGGGGCTCCTTCTCGATATAAAGCCAGACTCGTTGCAAAAGGATTCAATCAGCAACCAGGTGTTGATTTTCATGAAACTTTCAGTCCGGTAATAAAATCCGCTACTATCCGAGTTGTGTTATCCTTAGCTGTTACCCACAAGTGGTCCCTCCGACAACTGGACATTCAAAATGCGTTCCTTCATGGGCACCTTGAAGAAACAATTTACATTCGACAACCACAAGGCTTCATTGATAAGACAAGAGCTACTCATGTTTGTAAGCTTCACAAGTCTCTTTATGGCTTAAAACAAGCTCCCCGGGCTTGGTTTACTCGTCTCTCGACTGCCTTACAACGGCTAGGATTCATGGGTTCTAAAACAGATCCTTCTCTTTTTATATACAACTATCGTGGTACGCTTATCTATTTTCTAGTTTATGTGGGTGACATAATTGTGACTGGGAACAACTCGGATGCCATTAATAAGATTGTTGCTAAACTTAGTGCCGAGTTTGCTCTTAAAGACCTCGGTGACCTCGATTATTTTTTGGGAGTGGAAATTGTTAAACAAGGTTCATATATCATTCTTTCACAAAAGAAATACATTCTGGAACTTTTACAACGAGCTGGTCTATCCACAGCTAAATCGGCTTCTTCCCCGATGAGCACATCAGTTCCGTTATCTTTAGACGACAGCTCCTTGTTTTCTAATCCGGTCAAATACAGACAGTTAGTTGGAGCACTGCAATATGTTACTTTGTCCATGCCCGATATCGCATTCGCTGTTAATCGCGTATGTAAATTCATGCATGCTCCTACTGAGAACCATTGGTCAGCGGTTAAACGTATTCTCAGATATCTTCTCGGTACTTGTGCTTATGGTCTCCTTATTAGGCATGCTTCTGGGTCTACTCTTCATGCATTTGCTGATGCCCATTGGAATAATCTTCAGGCTTACTCTGATGCTGACTGGGCAGGGTGTCCAGTTGATCGACGCTCCACCGGGGGTTTTGCTGTTTACCTATAGTCTAATCTGATTTCTTGGACGGCTTGCAAACAACGTACCGTTTCTCGGTCATCTACCGAATCAGAATACAAAGCTATCGCTGACACTGTCGCTGAACTTACATGGCTTGAAGCCTTATTACGTGAGCTTGGTATTTCTGTTAAGTCCGCTCCTACACTTTGGTGCGACAATCTTGGTCAGTGGCGGACCCATGATTTTTTGCCAATGGGGTCCCAATTTTTCCGGTTTACAAAATTTTTGGGTCGGTCGTTATTCGGGTCGGGTCGAGACGAGGAACATAATAAAACACGAAAATATGGTGTCATCGGAAACAGGTAAGTAGAAAGAATATAGATTAGAAACTAGATAGAACATACACTTTTAATTCATTTTTATTCATACCCGAAAAACATAAGCGTAAGCTATATATATATGGTCTTACATGAATAACCAAGACATGAAAAACTAACTCTTACACAAATAAATGATTAATTATAATATACATACACAATACACAAGATAAATAATTTAAGTATATGTAAAACTCATGTTGTCACTATATATGTTGCATGGTGATAATGGTTATATGGGATAAACTAAAGTGATAATGGTTATATGGGATAAACTAAAGAAAAAACACAAATACCCTAACTAAATAACTAATATTGACTAGAATATTAAAAAAACAACAAAAGCTGGGTATGGTGAGGCTTGAACCTGCAACCTCTCAAAGAAAAACAAGGGACTTTCCACTAGACTAGTTCAGCCTTAATAGTATGGGTTCCAAGTATTAATTTTTATGGGGTCCTTACAAAATTTAATATATCGTATCTAAGTAATTTTTAAAAAACATTGGTGTCCCGGGACCCCGATGGGAACTATGTGGGTCCGCCCCTGATCTTGGTGCTATTTATCTCTCGGCTAACCCGGTTTTTCATGCCCGAACGAAACATGTTGAAGTAGATTTTCATTTTGTCCGGGAAAAAGTTGCTCGAGGGGGGTTGCGTGTACAATTCATCTCAACTCGTGATCAGATTGCTGACATCTTCACTAAGCCGTTGCCGACAGATCAATTTTTGTTTTTAAGATCCAAGCTGCAGGTCGTTTCCCGGCCTTAGCTTGCGGGGGAATATTAGACATATTAGATTAGATATTACACTAATTATAGTAGAGGGATCTAATTGTAATATAGTCTAGTATATAAACACTCTTGTATAGAATATTATTAATTTAATAATACAAGATCACAATTACACACGTTTAACTTCTGATAACTTATGGGTTAGTTTTTTTCTTGATGCATGTTCCGATAAAGTCTGTTGGAGATGGAGGTGTTTGAAATAGGTTACTTTTTTTGGTATCGTAAACTACATAGAGTACCGCTACCTTGCTGGTATCCTTACGTCCAAAATCGATACCCACGGAACAACACTGGTACCCTTATAAATAACAGAACCGGTATTGGTATTTGTTTCTATGGTTTTCGATTGATATAAAACACGCTAATATATTTTTTGGGTTACATCAAACAATTTGTGTAAGGAAACAGTTGTATATAGTTTTTTTTCATCTCATAAAGAATATCAAGTATTGGTATGGTAACGAACCGAGGGGTGTTCAAAATAATGTATTTTATGTGTCGTAGGCTATACCGATTTCCGTTGTCATGCCGCTAACGAACCGAACCGAACTTATTCCAACTGAACAAGTACTACCCTGTATCACTATTACCAGAACCAATGTCGGTATTGGTGTTTATGGGTTTAGGTCGATGTAACATATTTTGTTTTTTTATAATATAATGTTTTATAAAATTCCGGATATTACATTGCCACGCACTTATATTTATATCTACATATGATTTAAATTTTATACACGACCATTGCAACGCTCTGGTATAGCCCGATCGTCGTTATTTAAAGATTTAACATACCTTAGCATGAACCTTCTTTATAAGATCATCATAACTTCCAGTGGCAAAGGGTATTAACTCATATTGCACTTCATATGGTAATGCACGAATACAAGTGCGGAACACATCTACAGAGAATCCAGTGGCATTTGTAACATTTTTCTGACCGTCATGATATGCATCAATGAAGTACTTAAAGTTTTTGCTTGTTAGAACGCCAACCTTCAGAGTTTTACACAATACCTGCAGATTTAAAAGGCTTAATATTAGAAGCAAAAGGACAATGTTGCTATGCTTATGCGCCATGAAATTGCAGCATATAATTTTGTAGACTGCTTCAAATCAGAATGGCCTATTTATATATCCATTATCAATATTGGTAGAAAGAATTGATCTAAGTTCTCTATCATTTTCTGGGTATTATGAGCTGGCAAGTTTCAGGGTGTTTGACTTTGTTCAGTCAAGGATAACACCAAGAATCTTAATAATTATTGAGAGAAAAAAGTACAAATTGGATAAAAAAACAAATCTATATTATTATAGAGAGGGAAGAAAGTACAAATTGGCATAATAAACAACTTTAAAGTGGTATGACTTAGCCATGATCATTTGAAAAGGTCGAACATGTTAGGCTAGATTAATAAACTTAGGCTATATATATTTTAGGCTTGTGATCTCTTTGGTCCTAGGTTTGAAATCTGGCTCAATGGGGTTTCCTCCTTAACTGTGTTTCCAAGTGAGTTGGGTCTGAAGCGTCAAAATCAGTATGAACAATTGACTTCTGAAATATTAATTTATGAAAATATATAGGTATATTTGAGTTTGAATAAACTTCCCAGAACTCTAGTATTATTAAGTATAACTGAATTCACAACTTGTTCCAGAAATTTCTTTAAGAAAATGGATCAGAATCGTTGGTACTTTCTTTAAAACCTTTTTTAATCTACAACTTGGTATCAAAAAGATTATCCTAAAATACCTTGTATTAGTCTGACAAATCTGTTAGTAATCTTTGATATCCCTTTGCTTTTATCCCATCTTCTTAGGTTCCTAAGGATTAGTTAGGGAGACAGATAGGTGATCTAGCTAGCTTTATAGCGTCTTAGTCGGTCTATCTTTAGATTATGGTGTCGTGTGATTAATTAATTTGATGAATAGTTAAATTGTCAATAGGAATTTCTAGCTCAGACAATCATTTATACGTCTTCGTTCGTCTTTAGTTAGAGTTGTCGTTTAGTCTCCATTCTTCTAGTTATTTATTTAGTATTTTTATTAGTTAAAATTTTTTTATTTACAAAATACATCAATTTATTACCGTTAGAACTCGATAGAGCTAGGTTTAGTATTGAAAGCCATCTTGCATATCCGTGGATTCGATATTCAGACTTACTGTTAGTTTACTAAATCACGGTACACTTGTCATTGTGTGAGGTTTAGTCGGTGAATCCATTTTGAAAAATTGAATTTGTGACTTGTTTGCAAACTACTAGTAAAACTACCCACTTCTCAATTCAAAGCTAAACACCAAAATAAGCAATAAAGTATTAATAGTGAAATTAAAAGTCTACCGCACCTTTCTGCCTTCATGATCTAACGTTGTGCGTGTCTAGGTTGTGTGTACATGACAAGGAAATTACGTGTAACATGATATTATGGACAAAGGGTTGTCATCTTTGACACACTTGGGTCCAAGCTTCACGTTGATCTGTCTTGTTCATCTTCAGGGGACATATTAGAGCAGTTAGCCCGACTTGTAAATTTATAGAAGCTTAAAATAGTTAAAATTTCCGTTTTACTATTCTTTTATATGCTTTCCAGGCTCCAGTATATAGAAACTTAAAATTGTATTCACTTATTTAATTATAGTGAGATCGACGATCATCGCTTTACACGTCCTGATTAAGAATATACATGACTTGGTAGAATTCTAAAAGGACAGATTGCACATTAAAATAAATGAATTGATCAACCAAATAGTTCTTTATACACTAATTGCATTTCTGTGTAACAGATACCTCAAAGTAGTCACTAAATTTGGTCGCACGACGATGGAAATGATTCTTTGGACATCTAGTTTTGCATAAAGAAAGGAAAGGGCAGGAATCATAAGGGCCAGAGATAAAGAGATCCCACTAATAATGAACAGACCTTTAAACCTATCCGCACTCAAGGTTTTCGGCTTTGTGGGAAGATCTTGAGATGATAGGGAATGTTTCTCGAACCACTTCTTCTCGAGAATTCTCAAAGTTCCGTCTTCCCTTATTTTGGCAATTTGTCTTGATATCTCTGTTACCAAAGGCGAACCTTTTTGGAAGATCTGAACAAGAAAGATATGTAATCAGAACATAAGGCATTTTAAAATTCAAAAGATATTCATTCAATTGCTCTGAACTTGAAACCATTGTTTGAAAAGGCATAGCAGGATATAGGTGGCACTGTGGTAGGGTGCCCAAGTTGCGCCTCTTACGTGGGGATTAAGTGGTAGATATAAACCGAAGCTGAAGCAGTTTATATATGATAATACAATTACATAAATGACATGAAACTATTTGTAATCAAGATTATATCCAGCAATATGACTAGTTCAATTTATCGAAAAGAAAAGGTTACATACAAAAGCAATCCAGAAGTTATCGAAAAATAAAAGGGTATATATAGGTACTTACAAATGCAAAACCCGAAGTAGAAGGTTCAGATGAAATCATTGCGTAATCTGTCGAGTACTTGGCAAGAAACATCTTGATGTAAGGGATTTCATCAATGATAGCATCCGCACCACCATGCTTTCCACCTTTTGATAATGCGTCGGCATAATCTTCATACGAATAGAATGGTCTACGCCTGTAATCCTCAAAATGCAAGTTGCTAACGGTCACTCCTGCCACACCAGCCTCGAAAGAGCCACCATGAAACCCCACTGTTCCACCCTTTGATGCTAACTCAAATTGTTCAACCGTTAAAAGTGAACTCAATGTTGCCGTGTAATTAGAGATAATAATAAGCACGACAAGCAACCAAACAAATAACACGAGTTTCGACAGATTACTTGACAACTTCTCTCCTGCAACACAAATTTTCAATGAACTTGTATTCATTTAATTAAATACATCTCTAAATAAGAACTTTTATCAAGATCTATAAATATTGGATCTGACTATAGATTAAAGTGGGGACACCAGAAAATATGATTTGTCTATCTCTATATATTATATATTCCAACCTAAAACCTTATAAAAGATGTTGTAAGTTGTAATCCATTCTCCAACCTGCCAGACAAATATCCTTATAACTAACTGTTTATAAATTCATACCTATTTTCTGTTTTTTTTCCTTTTAACATTTCAGAAAATCAAATGGATTTAAATCAAGAGTGAGAGAGAGAGAGAGAACTTTGAGCGAAAAATAGTGTCATAAGAATAAACCAAAAGGTTTCTCCAACTTGTGGAGCGGTTGAAGTTTCCGAATCTTGATTCATGTACTCAATAGCCCAAATAATGGAACCAGTGAGCATGGCGAAACCGACAATTGTTACCCAAAGCTTCACATCAAGTGGCTTCAAGAAGATCCACATATCATTATTGTTCAATTTTGCCAATGTTCCTATCCCCATGTCAGTATAAGTCGATGTAAAGTCGACATGTTGAGAGCGGTTGGCAAGAATCGTTGAATCACCCAAGATAGCATCAATCTCCTGATTTACCAAATAACATCATGATTTTTTTATAAATTCATTTATAAATAAAAACTAGCAAAGTAGCAAACCATTATTTGCAGATTTAACATATACCTTAACATAAACCTTCTTTATAAGATCATCATAACTTCCATTGGGATATGGTATTAACTCATACTGCACTTCATATGGTAACGCGTGAATACAAGTATTAAACACGTCTACCGAAAATCCAGTGGCAGTTGTAACGTTATTCTGATTGTCATGATCTGCATCTATGAAGTACTTAAACTTTCTTCTTGTTAGAACACCAACTTTGAGCTTTTTGCACAATACTTGGAGGCTTAAAAAGCTTAATATTAGAAGCAAAAGGACAATCTTGGTATGCTTGTGGGCCAACATCCTCTGAAACTGTTCACAAACTAACCTTTAACTAATGTCATGAAAGTGCAGCATTTCCTTATATGGAATGATTGCATGTCAAGATGATAATCAATTTGTCCATTATTGTTGCTAAAAATAAAGCATGACCAGTCAAATGTTCTCTTTCATTTTGTGGCCATTTTATGAGTTGGCAAGTTTCGTGGTGTTTGACTTTGTTTAATATAAAATACACAAGGAAAACACCAAGATTCTTAGTATAACAGTGGGCTATAGCCTATAGGCCTAATGCGAAATTTTAAAAACGCAATCCGAGATTGCTGTACGGTGAAAGATAGATGTGTTCGTATAAAGGAGGTGCGGAATATGTTTTAAGGGACACATGTCAAACACAAATTCTCAGCTAAAGATAAAAGTTTAATTTGGTGCCTTATTGCAGCCAAAAAAAGAAGATATGTCAAAGACACTAGTTCTTTCAATTTATTTTCTACATCTATTCTATACTATGTTGCGATGTTAGTCTGTGTTTGAGAGATCACATAAACGTACGATGTGAGTGCTTGCGTAGTTGCGTGTCATTTTCTGAACATGTTTTTCTATATTAATCATCCAAAAATGATCTTATTAGATATTAAAGACAATAAGTTTAAAGTATTTTAGCTATACTTGTAGCATGCATGTTACTGTTGTCAAGATGGTAACTTTCATTATGTAATCATGTCAAACATATATTGAGAATATAGTTATAATGATAGTTTTGACTTCTAAACGTGGATTACATACAAAGCACAATACACTTCCTAGAATTCTAGTATAAATTTGTATAACTGAATTAGGAATGCAACTTGATTCTAGAATTTCTTTAAAAAAGCCATCCTACATATATGCTCTTTATTAAGAAAATGGACCAGATTCATTGGATACTTTCTTTAATACCATTTTACAATACAACTTGGTATAGAAAAATTATCTTAAATTGCCTTGACTTAGCCTTACAAATAAAGAAATCTTTGCTGATGTCATTGAAATTTGTATTTAAAAAGAAAAACTTGAGGCTCAATTCTCATAAAACGGAAGGATATGGTAAAACGTCATATTTTGCATAAAGTTGGTCTCAATATTACAAACCATATTTATAAGTTATCACTTTTTGAAGTAGATTAATATTTGCTCTATTGTTTTTGTTAGTTCCCCGGTTTGTCAAAAATATTTAAAAAGTTAATAGTTTTATTGCTGCAAAAAGAGTAATTTTGAAAAATTGGTTCAAAAATTCGCTTTTTAGACTTGATTTGGCAGTGTAAACGTCTTAATGATAATATAATGTTCTTTCATTTTGTGAAGACAACTTGTTGGGGAAATACTGTCAGAAGAGTTCTAGTAACTTCAGATGTTCAACATAGATGTCTCAACATTACATAAACAATTCCTGTTTATTGATATTGAACCGGCATCATCAAAGGGATGTGACAGTTCAACTCATCCGCTAATTAAGCGCTTGATATGATGTCACTCAAATTCAATACAATCCAGATAGACTTCGTTTCGATTGACCCAATTCGTTTGTTGGCCTACATGCCCGCCCAAACATACAGTATAATGCTTTACAAACATAAAAACCCAAAACAAACTTAAACATGATTAAAAAAATTATCGAAGGATCAATAAACTTCCATAGCATTCATTTTATATATACAATCTTGTTCTTGATAAAATCGTCTAGCAAAAGGAACTCGTCATATGATCTACTCAGGCTACATCCATATATACTTTGGTAGAACTCTAAGAGGATTAATTAAATATATAATAGCAATAAGTTGATCAATGAGTTTAGAGTCTTCTAGTAATTTGTTATATCCTAATGGCGTTTCTGTACAAGAGATGCCTCAAACTAGCCACCAAATTTTGATTCAGGATGAAGGAAATGATACTATGGACCTCCAGTTTTGCACGATGCAAGAAAATCAAAGATATCATGAGGGCTAAAGTCGAAGACATTCCACTTATAAGAAACAAACCTCGAAACCAACTTGAATTTAAGGTTTTCGGCTTTGATGGAGAATCTTGGGATGATGATGATTGCTTCTCAAACCACTTCTTTTCTAAAACTCCAAGAGTTCCGTCTTCTCTATTTTTTGCAATTTGTCTGGACATGTCCGTTGCCAAAGGCGACCCCTTTTGAAATATCTAAATGAAATAAATGTACATAAGATCAACTGCTAAATTTTTGTTACTATCGAGCAGTTTCATTATTTGTTCAATACATTTACTCAATCCTATGGGCAAAGATGTTAGTAAACAGCTCGACGAACGAATTTGGATTGGATCGAGTTAGAAATGGAAAGAAAGGATACTTACAAAGCCCAAACCAGAATGAAGAAACACTAATCGACCCCGGGCAGATTACGGATAATCTGGGGGTTAAATAGATGTTTCCCACGAGGGGTTAGATCCGGCGAAGATGGTTCTTCTGATAACCTGCAAAACAGACACCGTGAGCTCGTCACTGAGAAGGGGGGTATCTCCTTGTGACCACCCTCCGGCGTGAGAATCAGACTAGATTGCTCTTGAATATAAGTGTATATCAAGAGAATGACTAGAGCAGATATCAGGTAATATATCAAGATATGAGATATGAGATAAGATGATACCATTCCAAGGTGTTGGAGTATTTATAGCCGAAGGTAGGTTTCCAAGCAGGTACAGCCGGCTGAATAGTGTTCTTGTTCTGCCAACTGTGGGCTACGCACATGCCATGCTGGTGGTTGGTGGGTAGGCAGCGGCTGATAATGACCAGGCCGGCTGTGTACTATTCCTGTTCCACCAACTGCAGGCTATGCACGTCCTCCGACAGGTTGGTGAGTAGGCAGCGGCTAATAGTGACATACAGTACAAGAGCGTGCTGCTCGTCATACTGTTGTCAGTGAGCTGTCGTATCTTTGGTCAGATCTTTTGTCCATACCTCGTCAGGTACAGTACAAAAGATCCTCCAGTATCGTACGGACTGGCTCATTTGTGCGGGAGTGTTCCCGGCTTTGTGCGGGAGTGTTCCCGGCTTGCTCACTCCTTCAGGTGACATTACTGAATTATTTAAGAGTTAAGTGCCTTGTGCGTGTAGCCTTGCTGCGCAGGTAGCCTTCCCTGATGGCTTGTATCCGCAGCTGCGGGAACAGGCGGAGTACTTCACCATTGGGAGGCTTTTCCTGCGGGAACAGCTTGCGTACTGCGCGTAAGGACGTCACGTCTCTGAGCATGGTGGGTCCTGCGGGCCCAGTTGGTTTCTGCGCAGACGTCCCTCTTCAAGGGGTTGCGAGTTTAGCCTTTGCGCAGACGTCCCTGTTTGAGGTGAGTCTTGCGGGTCCAACTGGGCTCTGCTAGGACCTACCTCTTCACAGAAGTAGTAGGCTCTGATGAAATCATTGCATAATCACCCGAGTACAAACCAAGAAACATTTTGATATAAGGGATTTCATCGATGATAGCATCAGCACCGCCATGCTTTCCACCTTTTGATAACGCTATGGCATAATCATCATACGAATAGTATGGTCTACGCCTATAATCCTCAAAATTCAAGTTGTTAACGGTCCTTCCTCCCACAAAAGAGCCACCATGAAACCCCACGGTTACGCCCTTTGATGCTAACTCAAACTGTTCAACAGTTAGAAGTGATGTCAATACTGCAGTGTAACTCGAGATCAGTATAAGTACGACAAGTAACCAAACAAACGCCACGAACTTTGACAAATTACTTGACAGCTTCTCTCCTACATCACAAGTAATTTTCGGTAAATTAGTATATGCGATGGCAGTCCATTTATACTTTACAAGATAGAAAGAGAGAAAACTTTGAGCGAAAAATAGCGTCATTAGGATGAACCAAAAGGTTGTTCCAATTTGCTGCGCAGGAGTATTTTGGGACCTTTGATCCATGGACTCAATTGCCCAAACCACAAAGCCGGTGAGGATAGCGAAAACAGCAGTGACGAGCCATAGATCCGCATCGAGTGGCTTCAAGAAGATCCACATGTCATTATGGTTGATTCTTGCAAGTGTTCCTATGCCCATGTCAGTGTAAGTTGCGGTAAAGTCAACTAACTCAGATCTATTGGCAAGAATTGTTGAATCGCCCAAGATAGCATCAATCTCCTGAAATACACAAATTGCATGAATTTCTATGCATGAAAGCAATATTAATTATTCTCATAAGGAGAAGTAACATACATTTGCGGTAACTTTTTTTATAAGTTCATCATAAGTTTCATTGGCAAATGGAATTAACTCGTATTGTACTTCATATGGCAATGCACCAATGCAAGCATTAAACACATCCACCGAGAAACCGGTGGTAGTTGTTGCATTTTTCTGAATGTCATATTCGGCATCTATGAAATACTTGAACTTTCGTCGTGTTAGAATGCCAATTTTCAGCTTTTTAACATCACTCGTTTGCAACATCCGACGTTTTGGAGTGACTCTAGACCCTCTTTTGTCTCCATTGCGAATCACATTTACAATTTTGAATCCATTAGAAACTAGCTTTCCATCGTTAAGTTGAAACTCGCCACTTACACCCGTAAATCTTGTTTTTGAAAGCTCATATTGAAGCGTCGAATCCATTTGAGTGACAACAAATGAAAACTGAACCCCAAGCCTTTGAACTGACTCGGCTAGTGCCCAAATTGTGTCGTATGCCCATATGGAAAGCACACTAACCTCTCTTGATGCTAAACTAGGGTACTTAATATTGCATTCATTGTACCATCTTGTGGTTAAGTTTAGAAGCTTTCCTGATGATTGTATATAAGACCTTAAACCTATCACTCCTGGACTTGACGCGAGAACTTCATTATCCTCTTGTAGGATGTCAATGGTTTTGTGTGTCACAATCCAAACATAATCTTCATTTATCATTCCCAACCTTTTGCCAATTGAGAGAATTCTAGATGTTAATAAAGATGACATATGTACAACAATTACCTTTGTCTGGCTAATCTTGATCTTTTCCAACTGTTGAGCGATTTGATCATCCATGGGCAAGGCAGGAACTGCACATCGGTGACTAACACTGATGCTTTTGTCATGAAACGATTCAAGAAAATATGATAAGATTTCTCGCCCACAATCAATCTCCTCGTATAAAAATATAACATCCCTCCAACCGAAAGAATCCACGAGGGAAGTAACGCTTTTTGACATAACCGATTCGTCTTCCTTGATTTGAAACAAGAATGGATATTCCATCGAAGGGGAACCCGCGAAGGAAAATATAGGGACTTTAGCTTTATCAGCGATTGGGACCAATAACTTGGCTTCAAGATATGTCTCTGGGCCTATGATTGCTTGCACCTTATTGTTATTCAAAAGATCATGCACTGCCCAGGAAAAGGTATAAAAAATCAATTTCATGAATTCAAGAAAAATCAATAAAGTCAAAATATGGAGCATGATTACAACTATGTTGGACTTAATAGTAAAAACAACTGTGAAATGAAATCAGATAGAGTTACCTTTTAAAATAATTAGAATGGCAAATTGACAATAAGTAATAGTTAAACTGATTTTAATTATTTCTTTTTTTTTCTATTTTATTTTGTATAAAACAAACACAATGAATTCTAACAGTATCGGCTGGCAATATGAAAAGAGAACACCCGACTAGTCGAGGACAATGAAAAAGAGATCATACCAGCTGCCAGAGCTTGTAAAGGGTCACCTTTCGAGTCCCTCGTATGGAGAACAATCCTCGTTCTATAGTTATTGTTGCGTGCGTAAAAATCAGAGATTGCATAAGTCATCATGCTGTGAATTGTCTTCCCAGTCCATGACTCCATGTCAAGAACGACTCCAACTCGTATTATAACTTGTTCATGCAAAACCGTTCTACTGTTTTCGGGTGAAAATGAATGTGTGCTTAATCCTTGGTTTAAAAAGCCCAAAAATAAAAGAAGCAAGTGGCTTATTTTGCTAACATACTGAAGCTTCATATTTGGAAAAGAGATACTCACAAAACAGATTCTAATGCTCAAATAAACTCTTCAATATTTATTACTATACATTTACTTCTATGTGAAGCAAGTCAACCATCCATCTTTTGACTAAGGTAATTAGAAACAGTAAGATTTTTCAAATGTCAATCCGCGAAACATGAAAGTAATGGAAGTGGGTAAACGGAAATGCTAAGATTTGGTACGAATTAAGCACAAGAACCTACCTGGAAATCTGTCGATTAGCGTCACTGAATTAGCAATATGGTTAGGGGACTTCTTTGACAATCTTTAAAAAAATCTTCTTTGAGAAAATGGATTGTAATCTAATGACTCAGAACAGTTTGATACTTGCTTCTATGATACATTACTCACTTGAGTGATTGAATGAGTATAACTTGGTAATAAAAAAAGGCCAACTTGTATGACTTGGTTGTACCAATAAAATTAACCTTTCCAAATTACTAGCATGACTTGGTCATGAATAAAATTGAAGTCAGACTTGAAAACTTGCATTAATTCAGAATGATTATTGTTTAAATCAAATGAAACCATTTTTTCTTTCTAAACTTATTTATATATTTTTGTCACCAGACTTGTTTTAGACAAATCTAATTGAATACATGACATATTAAATGGTTTAATGTATGTGTATCTCACTATTTATAACAAAATGGTATTCTTAAAAACAGTTTATACACATTAAATTGGACAAACTAAAGCCACTTATGAAAACGTAAACACATGTAACTGTGCATAATAAAATTTGACCTAGTGGTCCACTGGCACAGGCAAAGCTTGGAGGAAAACAACAAAGGGGAGGATGAAAATACGTATAAAAAAACTCATAAACGGAGGGGGCTAGACTTAAGATTTCGGATGAAAATGGGACTTATACCAGTCTAGACCCTGTTTTCAGCCTTGGCACAGGGTCCTGATCGAGACACACCTCCCAAAACCGACTGCACAAATATATGTCTCAGTGGACCCCTTGCTCATGTCTTCGTATTATGGTGGTTCTGTTTGGATCTGTATGTGTAATGGGAAAATCTAAATACCTCACCAGGCGTATTACTCGATGTATAGAGAAAGATTCATCATAGGGTCTAATCTGGGATAAGACCCTAGTACATAGGGTCTGGCCGCGGATAAGGCCCTATTACAACGGGACCACCCCTAATACATAGGGTCTAGCCCTGAATAAGGCACTTGCACATCGGGTCATGTCAAGGCCATAATGCATAAGGTCAGGGGCCATATAATGTCTTGGAACATAAGGCCTCAGATTGTACACAAGGCCTTAACCAAAGCACATATGATTAACAAAACATAACAACGGACGACAAAACGAAGTCACAAACTAAGCTAACACTGATAATAAGTGTATTGGGAAATTACAACATCAACTTATACAAACAAATTACAAAGTCAACAAGACTAACATACATTTTTTTTCCTTCGATTTTCAGTGGTTTTTTTTCCAAATTGAGTTCATCATACGAATAACTCAAAAGGGTTAAAGACCTAGAAGTTAAATAACATCATGATCAAAGTTTCTCATCATGACTCATAAACTTAGTGAAGATAAGGAGCTTGGTAATGAAAACCATTACCAAAGTAGGGTCCATGGTTCGGAGCCATATTGTAGGTGGTTCCTACAAACGAGTGAGCATGGTTCTCCGGTGGTCCAGGGTAGTACATGTACTGAGCTGGTGGCGCATACCTGTTGGCATAGAAGTTTTTGTCAGCGGTGACGGTGGTGTTGCGGGGTCCGTATCCTGCAACACCATTGGCTCGAGGTCTCTTGGATTGAGGTTTCACAACTTCAGTAGCTTGTTTTTTGTCTGCCTTGGCTTTCTCTAGTTGCAGGATCCGTTTTTGAAGCGGGTCTACTGGGTACTCGTTTTCAAGCGTGTGTTCTTCAATGCATCTGATGATGGATTTCAGTGCTGATAGTTCTTTTTCGCTGACATCATTCTGGAATTTGACAACCAAAAGAAAGATGTAAATAGAAACAATAAAGAATAAAAATATTTAAGTTAAATATATAGAATGAAAACAAAACACGGTTTGAAAGAGATACCAAAACGCTGGATAAAGGATCCGAACAGATAACCTTTAGTGTGGGTCAAACGTAGGGGTGTGTATGGCTTGGTTTTAGGCTCAAACCAAACCAAAAACCAAAAATTCGGTTTTTAGTTTGTGAAAACAATTTGGTTTCGTCTTTTTCAGTTTTCGCTTTTCACAATGGGTTTGGTACGGGTTTGGTTACCAGTTGGCTTGAAAACTCTGGGCTGTAAACAAAGTGAGAAAATTGGGCCTGAAATTATGAGCCTAAAGCTTTTTCTTATTTACATTTGGACCCAAAAATTTTTAGTTAAACAATTTATTAATTTCTTATAAATTACTTAAAATCGGTTTCTTCACTTCAGTTTTGGTTGACTGCAAAACCAAATTGAAAAATCAGTTTTTCAAAAAACAAAAAACCAAGCCAACAGTGTTTTATTAGGTTTGGTGCGGTCATTTCAGTTTTGTGTACACCCCAAGTCAAACGGGTCGACCCCTCTTTGTTTTTCTTTTCTTGAGCTTTTTAAATAGTTAATATGTTTCATATAATCTTTTATATAACAAATAATTATTATGTGATGATCTAATTGTTGTAAAAAAACAATTTAAGAGGCTTTATGCATTCTGAATACACTTTGAATGACTCACAAGATCAATTCAGCCTTTTTTTTTTCGTTTTAGCTGTATTTTAAAATTTTACTCATTTAACCCGTTAGAGATGAGAGATAACCCGAATCAAAATTTACTCATTTCACCCGATAGAGACAAAGTATAACCCGAATCAAGTGTTACTCATTTGACCAGTTAGAGACGAAGTAAAATCCAAATCAAAATTTACTCATATGACCCGTTGACAAAGTATAACCCGAATCCAAAATTTACTCATTTGAAGACGAAGTATAAACCAAATCAGAATTTACTCATTTGAGTTAAGAGACGAAGTAGAGAGTGAACAAGTGTAACCTGAGCAGTTGGAGAAGCATTTCCTGCTTTGACAGTTGAAGGAACTTTAACTGCTTCTGCCAGGTAGGATTTCAGTAAAGCAACAGGAGAAAACTGCTCAGTGAGTTCAAATGCAAATGCAAGGTTAACAGCATCAATATGTCTTCCGTTGTTGACCAACACCTCAATCACACCTGACAAAACCAACAGTTAAAAACAAAATTACAGTTAAAGCTTGCATAGCAACAAAGGATATCACTTTTTTTTCTTAAACGTGTCAAAAAATAGTCACCTGGCATCTTGTCAGACAACCCAAGAAACCGACAAAGATCAGCTGCCTGGTGACGCCTAGAAACCATTGGTATCAACTTGACCAAATCTTCATGAACAAAATCAGAATCAACACCAAAAGTAGCAACAAGTTGCAAGAAAGCATGAGCCTCTAATGAGTTCCCATTGCTAGCATCCAAATCAAGATCATCCAACTTAGGTTTCCATTCGTGTGCAATAATCTTTGCTCTGTTCTTTACATCTTCAGTGATCACCTTAGAAACAGTGCTCGCATCAAGATTTGCAAGCAGAACACTTAAACATTCCATTAACATTATGCATGTTCGCCTCAAACCTAAAAGATTTGAATCTTTTTTCACATCTGAATTTGACCCTTCTGGAATATAGAAACCATTAAGTGCATCTAGAACCAGACCACCAGGGTCACTTGCAACCTTCAGTGCAATATGTAGTTCTTGTTTAATAGAAGCAAGATTCTTGCGGTTATCTGATATGAATTTGTGAAGCCCACTTGCATCCATCTCTTCACATAACTTAACAAGCTCTGGATTCGATAGCAGTTTCACATCATCTTTTTCAAATAATGTTTTCATACCAATAACTTCACATTCAGAAGCCACTACATCAAGTGGCTTGTCACAATTAACAGCTACAGCTTCAGATTCTACATGTGTGTTTTTGTTCTTTTTGAGGACGTTTGAGATTGCAATAACCGCAACGTCTCGTTTCTCTTGAAGTCTAACCAATGAAGCTTCTTCTTTAGCCATAACAGCAGCACGACGTTTCTCCAAAACCTTTTGGGCTTGAACAGTTTTCATTTCAAACTCTTTTTCTTGGTCTTCCAGCTCAGTAAACCGCCTCTTCAGTGACTTCTCGAGCCCGTGAAAGTGTTCTTCAATCTGTTTCCATTTCAGGTTTAGGGTTACAGCCCGGTGACTTTCCAACTCAGCAAATGCTTTCTGAAGTTGCTGTATTTTGGAGGTTGTGGACTCCAAGAGTGTAGCAACTGAATCCGTATCTTCCATGGCAGATATGCACTATATACCTTCAAATATAGCAAAAAACATGATTGATATTTAACAGTGATATTAAACAATGAAATTGCAGATAGCCTGAAAATGATTAAAGTAAATCGAGTTAATTCTAGAGCAACGGATGAAATTAAAGTGAAATTAGGATTCAAACACATTTAAATCAAACGATTTCTTAATTCACAAGCTCGAGGTTTAAACCAAAACAACAACTCAAACTCATTTTCTCTAAGACCACAAGTGAAACTAAAAGCGAATTTAGAACTAAAACCCTAGGTATTAAACTAAATCAACTGAGACACAGGACATGAACTCAAACTCATCTTCAAGTTAATACCGGAACCACTGGTGCAAATAAAAGTGAAATTAAGTCTCAAATGCATCAAATAAACAATTTCTTAGAACCCAAACCCTAGCCTGAAACAATTGAGCTACAAAACATGAAGTCAAACTCATCTTCAAGTTAATTCTAAGAACCACATGTGAAATTAGTGTTCAAATGCATCAAATTAAACAATCTGTTACGACTCAAACCCTAGCATAAAACGAAATCAATTACATGAAAATGAAACAATTTGTTAGAACTGAAACCCTAGCCTGAAACAATTGAGCTACAAAAGATGAAGTTAATGACCAACCGATTAAACTGACTTGGTAGCTACCGAGAAAACTAGATCAACAAACCGACAATGACTTTATTTACAAAACAAAAACTAATTGCAATTCAACACAAAATCAAAACTATTAATTATGAATCATATATACAGTTTGAGGGAACTTACGGAAGGCGGCCAATTCCGATCAAGCCATTGTGTGTGTGTGTGTGTGTGTGTAGATAATAATAATAATAATAATAATAATAATAATAATAATAATAATAATAATAATAATAATAATAATATTATTGAAGGAAAGAGGAAAGTGAGAGAGAGAGAGAGTTTGTGACAAAATTTTGCTTTGTTGTGTTTTCGCAAGAGTTAGTTAATGCACGCGCTTTTGGTTAGGTGGATGGATGAGTGGTTGGATTTTAGTTTTAAATAAATTATTAATATAATTTGGAATAAACTATGGGTGTGAATGAATAATTTAGTTATTTAGAATGGATAAAATTGGTTGAGGAGTTGAAATATAGGATATAATAATAATCAAGTTGTGGTTAATCTTGATTAATCTTTAGTGTCCACCTTATTGTCTGAATAATGACTACAATTACTACAACACTAACGATTTGTGAAGAGAGAATAAATTAAGTTATAGATGATTCATGAACATATTAAACTTATATAATGAATATTTTATCAATTTCAGATTCTTCTTGTGTTTAAACTTTAAAGTAATGTCAAGAATTTTATATTATAATAACCATACAAGTTGCGAGCTTTACTATATAAGGTTTGATTTCTTTTACCATTTGTTCTTGTTCTTTTTACTAATTGAGTAATGATCCTTATTGTGTTAGTGTAATGTTTTATTTGAAGTAATATTAATGGGTTGTCGAAATAAGGATGAGAAACAAACTCAAGGTTGTTAGTTTCTTTTGGTTGAAATGCCTTCTATTCAGGTAAATTGCGTTATTTAGAGCTTACTTTTAGATTTTATCACCACAAAACTAGGCAATTAGCAGTACTAATTTAGCACTCTTAACGAAAGGTATCGACATTGGAAACAATACATGTGTGTTGTGCAATAAGAATCAGGAGTTATCGGTGCATCTTATGATTCATTGTAGGGTGGTTAAATGGGTTTGATCGATTATTCATGATTGTGTAAAGCTACCGAAGTCCACTAGTTTTGATACCGTGAGGATCTTTTGAAGTATCCTAATAAGAATTAAATTACCTTGGTGGAATGTGAAACGCTCCAAGAAAATTTCATTATTCACATGTTGGATGATTTGGAATGCTCGAAATGATAAGATTTTTAATAATAAACCATTCTTGGTGGGCAATTTGGTGTATGGCATCAAGACAACTTCGTTTCTTTGGTTCAAGAATGTAGGTTTTGAGTGGGAGAAATGATGCAGATTTAATTTCGTTAGTTTTCCTATATAATCAAGTGCAAAAGCTTTTTATCTTGATTTTTTATAATTTTCCTTTCCTTGTATGTATTAGGCCTTTTACGGTTTATAAGTGGTTCCCCCTTTTTTTATAGCATTGAGCCTTTAAAAAAAGTGGGGAACAAACTCGAAGCGAGTAGAGTAGAAGCTAGAAAACTTTAGAACATTCCTAATGAGTATCTAGCTATTAGTTAGTTTCAAAACATTATGGGGTGTTGGAATGGGTGGTATTTAGAGGTGTTCAAAAAAACCGGTTACGGAACCGGTTTGGGCGGTTAACCGGAAAACCGGTTTTTTAAAAACCGGTTTTTTTAAAAACCGGTTTGACCGGTTTACGTAACCGGTTTACGTATCGGTTATACTTTTTGGAGCCAAAACCGGTTTTATAACCGGTTATAAAAAAAACCGGTTTTTTTTAATAACCGGTTATTAAAAAACCGGTTAACCGGTTTTTGAAATAACCGGTTTATAGCCGTTATAAAAAAACCGGTTAACCGGTTTTTTAATAACCGGTTAACCGGTTAAACCGGTTTTCGAACGTTACCAAACGGCTTTATAGCCGTTTTTTTTTTTTTTGCCCGTTTTTTTAGCCGTTTTTTTGGTTTTTTTACCCCCACAAACATCTATATATAGTTTAGGTTGGGTATTGGTTAGATCACACTTGATTATACAACTCCAAAAGCTCTAAACGTTTATTTCATACGCGATTATAACTCCAAACGCTCTTCTTTCGTAGTCGTTTATTTCATACTCGAGTATACCACTCTTAATTCGTAGTCGATTATCATGGCCTCCCAAAGTGCTGCTTCATCGGTCAACATGGGTGCCTCGAACACGGGAGAAACCGTCGTTCGGGTCATCCCCACGAAACGAAACCAAGATATTTGGCAACATTTCGACCTATGCGAAATGTCTAACGGAACCCAAAAAGCTAGATGCAAACATTGTTTGAAGTTTTATAACAAAGAAGCAAACTCCAGTTTAAGAGCTCATGTAGAAAGGCCCTCTTGCAAGGTCTTGAAGGACGAATCCGGAAGTAGTTCGCAGCCGGAGATGACGAATCAAGGAACGGTGTTTACGTACGACCTTGAAGCGGTACGTCAACAGTTTGGCAACTTTGTGATTCAACAATCACTTCCTTTCAACCACTTCGACAACCCTCAATTCACGGAGATGATGCAAAAGTATGTTCAACCACGCTACCAACACGTAAGTCGTTCGACCCTTAGAAGAGATATGCTTAAAGCATGGAAAAACGCTAAATCCGAACTAATTTCATACTTTTCAAACTTACAAACTGGTGTGAACTTAACAACGGATGTGTGGTCGGTACCTAATGGTTCGCCCGACTCATACATTTGTGTGACGGCTCATTGGGTTGACCCCCGGTCGTGGCAAATGATGAAACGAACCGTTGCGTTTCAATTGTTTGATTACCCGCACACGGGTAGAAATATTTTTAAACTCTTGGATAAAGTCATTCGACAATACAAGATTGAAGATAAAATCTTTTCAATATCGTTTGATAACGCGTCCAACAATACGGCCGCGGTTGGCCATTTAAAATTAAAGTATAAACCTATTTGTGATGGAGCGTTTTTTCATAGCCGATGCATTGCACATATTATCAACTTGGCCGTGCAAGATGGGTTAAACGTGATCGAAACGCAAAGAAACAATTTTAAAAGAATGTTACGAGATGTTTTTAGCAACAATAAAACATTTTCAAGATACAAAAAATTTTGTGATGAAGCTAATTGTCAATGGTTGGGGCCCAATTGGGATTGTCCAACAAGATGGAACTCGACTTGTGATATGTTTGAGAAAGCCATCCAACAAAAAGAATCACTAGTTGCGTTTCATCAAATAATGTCAAGTAGGGGTAAATGTGCACCGTACGATCCTAGAAACTGGTTATTGATTGAGATCGTTACGGAGGTTCTTCAAATTTTTAAATCTTGCACAACTAGTTTATCCGGGGTTTACTATCCAACAAGCCCCATTGCTTTACCAAAAATTGCTGTCATGTGCACAAAGTTGACTGAAATTCATTGTAGGGGTGCACCTTATTTTGATATGGGTGCAAAAATGAAAGAAAAATTTATAAAATATTTTCAACAACTACCCGCTGTTTTGACCTGTGCGGCTGCGTTAAACCCTTGCATCAATGTTGGTGGTGTTGAAGCTTTAATAGAAAAAATTTGTGATGAGCTAGGGTTAAACGACGATCAAAACCCCTATTATAGCCAAACTTTAAAGAATGATTTCAACACCACATTGGCAAACATGTATGATGTTTACCTTACAAAACACGGGTCGTCTTCCCAAATTCATGACTCGTTAAGAGCTGTTGCCCAATCCCAATCCCAAACCGACCTTGAAATGGGGATGTACTACATGATTTGGGAAGACGCCGGTAAACGTCAAAGGGTAAACACCCCAAGCAGTGAACTTGGAAGGTATGGTGGTACCAACTTTGTGAAACACATGACTCCGGATGAATTTAGAAGTCTTGATTTGCTGGCTTGGTGGAGAGGTAAGGAGGATGAGTTTCCGATCCTCGCCGCCATGGCCAAAGATTTACTAACGGTCCAAGCTTCCACGGTAGCTTCGGAGTCTGCTTTTTCTGTTTCTGGCAGGGTTATATCGATTAGGAGGACTCGACTCACTCCAGCAGCTGTAGAGATGTCGATTTGCTACAAGGATTACTTGGACTCTTTAGACAGGGCACAACATCAACGCTCACTCGAGGGGGAAATGGACTATGAGGCGGCCTTGTATGAAGACGAGGTCAATCAAGGACACATTCAACCAATGACCGATGAAGAAGCCGCGTACGACGATTACCTAAGGAATAGCTCGGGATCGGGTAGCGAAGAAAATGAGTAACAAACATCAACTTGTTAATGTAATCGTGTCTAAGCATTCTTTAATGTTTGTATTTTTGAGTTACGAATATGCGATAACGATTTAATGTTTGTATTTTTAATGTAAAAGCTATAAATGAAAGTTATGTGTTTTTAATCTTCCAAGCAAAGAATGCTAACAACGAAACCCTAAACCCTAAACCCTAAAGAAAAGAAAAAAAAAAAAAAAAAAAAAAAAAAAAAAAAAAAAAACCGGTTAACCGGTTAGACCGGTTATTAAAAACCGGTTATAAAAAACCGGTTTAATAACCGGTTCTAACCGGTTTTTAAACCGGTCCAAACCGGTTTGGCCGGTTTGAGTTTTCAGCAATAAAAACCGGTTAATAACCGGTCCGGTTATTAACCGAACCGGTTTTTTTCTGGACAAAAAAACCGGTCCGGTTAATAACCGAACCGGTTTTTTCAAAAAAAACCGATTTGTGCACCTCTAGTGGTATTGCACATTACCCATCTAATTACCTGATTTTATTTACTTGCATTGACATCAAAGTTATTAATATGTTTTACAATTTTACGGTGTATAATAAATTGTATGTTTAGTTTGTTACAAACCTGAGATTAAAATTATAGAATTATTAGAAGTGTAGTTGAATATTTTATACCTTTTTTTAGTTGAATGTTATATTTCGAGTCATGGTGTCACAACAGGGAGATTTTACTCAAAGAAAATCATAAATTTTAATGCATGACCCGTGATCTCTTAAGTATTAAGTGACGACATAAGACATCTTTATAGTTGGATATGAGATAGTTATTGAAACTTAGTATAAAGCAGAAATTATTAAAATAGTTATTCCGTACTCAAAAGTCTCAATCCATTAACCTTACAAGCGTGACATGTGAAACACAACAGCAAAAAAGTGTCAAGGACAGTGATATATGTATCCAGCAAGATTTGCAAGTTTTAAAATTACAAAAATAAAACTACTCACTATAAACAAATAGACAAGTGTGACATATGTGAAACACAAATACTGATAAGCAATTGCTCTTTCTCTGTCTGTTTCTTTGTCTTCTTGCCCCCATGTTAACATTATATGATCAGAAAAACAAAGATTAACAACAAATGACAATTTAGCATCCCTAGACTTTTAGAACCAAGCTAAAATAGTTCATTTCGGCAGCAACTATTGTTACCACCGAGCATCCAAGCGCTACCGGCCCCAGTCTGGGCACGTTTTTTTGGGACACTAGATTTATATATGTTCTTTTTATAATATGAAACCGAAAAAAACTTATTTGACCCTCTATATAAAGTATTAATACGTCAAAACTAATACTATGATTTTGATATTTTGTTGCTATAATGTTAATCGTCGTTCAGAAAGAATTAACTCGTATAATTTGTTAGGGCACTTGAATCATCATGTTCGGCTTTGCTACGTGCTGCAATTGCTACCAAACATCTCAATGGAAACTCTCTTAAGAGTTTGTTGACTTAAATAATGAACTTATGCAAGATATTCTAACAAGTTGACTAAGATAAAATATATATTGCCTTCATTTGTTCATTTCTAATACCCCTATTTCAAAGATAATTGACTCGTAGTTGCCAATTAACTATGAGTTCTAAATCATTAATAGGCTACATAAAACACTCAAATAACTCAACTATCATAATCTAACTTAGAGTTTTCAACTAAGTAAAAATATTTGATTTAGTGGTATTAAGATGTTGGATAAGTATGTCCTCACTTAAAAGGTGATGGTCAAAGTCCAATAATAAATAAAAATGTAAAACCATTGAACAAATATTAACAGACTACAGTTAGTACAGTATAATATAATGGTCAAATGCTTGTCGTTGTGCACAAACTAATTTCATAATATTACTAATACTTAATCAGTTTTAAGATATTTTGGAGGAAAAATGTAGTTATTGGAATCTATGTTCATGTATTAACATATATTATAATCGAGCACAAACAAATTAATTTCTAAAAACGAACAAGATTAATTCAGATGGTATGGTTTCACATATGAGAGTAAAAAGGTTATTTTGTCACGTCTAAGGTTTGCAACAGTTTTACACTAAAACTAAATAAGGGAACAAGAAAATGTTTTAGAAAAAGTGTGAAGTGCGTGAATGTGATTGGTCCGTGAAAAAATAAATAAACATGCTTGCTAAAATGTAAATAAAATAAATATTCTTATGTCCATTTACAAGAATATCCATCACATTTCAAATAATATCATGTCTCATTTTCAAGATTGGTGTGAACATAAACAACCTTTTATAAAGACGAACCTCAAATTTCATGTGAATGTATTCTTTTACTATATTTAGATTGACCATTAGTTTACGACTCTCTACTTTTTCCTTTTTTTTCTGAACGGTGACAAGCACCTTAAACCTAAGATATGACAAAGAAAAGAAATGTGAAAAAAGGTTAAAAATCTGCTTCATTCATTTAATCATTTATACATAAGGCTCCAATAAACATGAAAAGTTTGATCATGGAACAAAAAATAAAACAAAAACAAATTCCGTATCAAACTAAAGTACCCACAAGTCCACAACTCAATTATTAGATGGGCAGTTCACTCCCTTTGTGTAACAAGTTAAATCAAGTTAGAATTTTATCAATATCATGCTAAACGAGTAAAATATATTAAAATGCAAACAACTTATTGAATATTTTAATTTGCTTTGAAGCAACTGTAAGCAATCAACAGTGGCACGCAAGCAACACAAACCCTTAACAAAAACGCTCGAATGCTTAGTAGAAATTCTGCAGGAACATGAACAGTAGCAACTGTTCATCCACACATCACACCATTAGTGAGAACAAGTAATGGGAACTACCTACTACTAAGTAACAACCGCTTAGTAGAAAGTAACAACCCAAACAGTAGGAAACGCTAACTCAAACCCAACATTAATAGGAGCAAGCCCTCACGGCCTCACCATTAGTGGCCAAGTGTAAAGTGCACCGTTAAAGTATCATCGCATGCCATGCACGCACATGTACAGTGGCGTTTAGCACCCCTCAATGGGCCTATATTTCTTATGACCCAAGAAACAATATCTTTAGAAGACTCTCGTGTAAACAATATTCAAAGTTAACTTTAAACATTTCCAAAACTTTAAGAATCAACATCTTATTAATTGTATCTTAATTTTGAACGCATTTTAGTCTGTTATGAAGCTTTTATCAAAGGAGAACGCAAACACACATATATTAATTACATATCTGCATTAGTATTAGTTATATAACTATTTGTGCGTAAATTTAGTGAAAACCCATATTTTTTTACTAACTAATCATTCTAATTATTTTTGCAACATTACGTACATGTATTTAACAGATAACATAATTAAGCCCAAAAAGTTTATTTTCTTAAAGAATAACCTTAAACAAGAAGATTTATTTGTTTAGCTCATGGATGTACGAATGTAAACAATCATGCTCATAAATCCCACAAATACCAAAAGCAATTGATAGGATCTGGGGAGTGTACGTGTAATGTATGCAGACCTCTATTAATGGTGACAGAAAGTCTGCTTTTAGAGAGACCCCTAACTACAAAGCAGACAACATTATGTACGAATGTATGATAACTTATTTGGTAAATGTTAATGATGTGCGTATATATGTGTAATAAAATCATTTCATGTACGTTTATAACAATATCCAACAAACTTCAAATAATATCATATCTTATTTTCATACAAAATATACGGTAATTATCACATTTTATTATTTGCTTGATGTGTGAGCATAGACAACCTTTGATAACATACGAACCTCAATTTATATGTGAACAAATTCTTTTACTATGTGTAGAATAAATTATCAGCTTATATTTTTGACCGTAAAATATATTTATATTGTTATGAAAGTTTGATTTTGAATTAAAAAAATACACAAAAATAAAATTCAAAATCAAAACTAAGGGGGTGTTTGTTTTTTCTTCAAACATCTTCAAGGGAGCTAATGTCTGCACGCGCGCAGACATTACCCTTGAAGACTGTTTGTTTTTTTTCTTAAAACAGATCTTAAGTTATCTTCTTTCATCTTAAAAGAAAAGCAAAGAAATCTTGCTTAAAACATCTTCGCAAAAAAATCATACTCTTATCCCTTTGAAGCCACCCTCTCATCCACTCCTCCCACCACCGTCCGCCACCACCACCCACCGTACGCCACCACCACCATCCCCCACTGCCACCGTCCACCACCATCCACCGCCACTACCCACCGTCCGCCGCCACTACCAGCATCCACCACCACTACCCATCGTCCGCCACCACCACCACCACCACCATCCATCACAGCCACCACCAATCACCACCGTCCACCACCCACCACAACCGTTCATCACCACCACCACCAACTGTCGGACGCCATCACCGTCAACTACCACCGTCCACCACCCACCAAAACCGTCCATTACCACCACCCACTGTCCACCACCACCATCCATCGCCACTACCCACCGTCCGCCGCCACAATTTTATTATTATATTTTCTATGTAACTTGAATAAATGACTTCTATCTTGTGAGATAAGTTTGACAGTTATGCAGACAGTATCATCTTATAAAAACAAACAGTCTTATATTTTCAGCTTGCAGATCTTCAGACCACATCTTCAGTTGCAGACATGAAAACAGATGAAATCAGCTTGCAGACAGTTTATGTCTGCAAAAACAAACAGCACCTAAATGACCCACAACTTGATTATTAGACAGACAGTCAACACCTTCCTATGTGAAAACAAGTTAAATCAAGTTAGAATATATCAATATCATGTCAAACGTCTCAAATATATTTAAAAAAAAAAAGTAAATTGAAAAAGAATAAGAAAAGTTAAAGATAGTTGAAAATCTCCAAAATTTTGTTAAAATTTATAAAACTAGATTGCTATGTTTAGATTCTAATAACAGCTTTTATTGTTATTTTATTGTTATAACAATATGACGTTATACAATATTTATCTTTTTTTTTTCAAACGGTGCTTTAAAGGTTTGAACCTGTCTATTTTGATATAACATGGTATTTACCGTTGTCACACCCCGACCAAAGGCGGCGGAACATGTCGGGTGCAACGATTGCTCATAAGCGCATGACACTATTTAAAGCGACAATATTTAACAAACTCATTTCATTTCACAACATCGAAAATGTCACATAACCAAATATTCATAACTCAAATACAACAAAATATAACAAAATATAGCAAATCAAATATTGTTCATTTTTGCTAATATTCTAACGGCATTTGTGACGTTTTCTTCACCGAACTCCATAATCAACCTAGATGCAAACCTGTAACATTTCATAAAATAAAGTTTATCAACACAAAGGTTGGTGAGCAATTCATAAGTTTGAACAATAGATATATAGTATGAAAAGCCACAAAACTAGTATACAAAACCATAAATAATAGCTATAAACTTGGATAAATAGTTATCGCTAACAAGTTAGCGACACCCAACTATAAGGGGTTGCCAAATAGTTTAGGATTTTATAGTTATCGTTAATTGCATTACGTTAACGACACCTTGCCATGAGGGGTTGCCAAATGGTCTAGGATTTATAGTTCCACCATCCAAAAGCGATAAACACATAGTCAAATAAGCATAGAACACCAAATCGAGCAATTATTCAAGTAAGGTATACAACAACGTTTGTGGTTTAAGACCCAGGTATAAAACATTTAGTTTAGATAAGTTGAAATGTCACCCCCAAAATAAAAGATAGAAAACGATGTATGAAGTTACTCACGTTCAAGTAATAAACTTGAAAGATTGATTATTTGGAGATTTGCCGGAACGACGAGTTTAACGTATGAAGCCTAAATAAAAGAAAGTCTTGGATTTAGAAAGATTGTCTTGAAAATCTTTAAATAAAATAATTGTTGCAAAAACTAATCAATTAAAGTTCAAGGTTTAAAATGTAACTATTTAAGAATTTATAATAATAACCCTTTTAAAAAATGTAAGTTTGCTCAAAACCGGGTTAAAGTATCTAACCTTAATATTTACTTAACCAATGTTAAGTAATAAGGTGGGGAAAATGCTAAAATGCAAGTTTCATTAGGCTAAAGATACTAAAACGGGTTTTTAACGAGTGTTCGGGTTGTCGGTTCGGGTCTTGACAAATGGTCAAACCCAAAGTCAACTTTCCAAAATATTAATTATTATGAGATAACTCATTAAAATATACTAACACTTAACCAAGTATGTAGATCTATTGTTTAGAACTAACAACGCACGTTAAGCGAGTGTTCGGTTTTGTCGGTCCAAACTATGTTATGAGATCAAGTTGGATCCAACTATTCCAAGTACTTAAGAAAATAATTAAAATCAGTTTGTAAACTATTTTTTAAAGAAATATACAAGTCTTGATAGCTAAAAACACACTTGTGTGTCTTAAGCGAGTAAAAGTCGGTATAGTTCGGTTTGGTTCGGTCTCCATCTCACAAATAGTTCATAGATGGTTTCTACATGCCTAAATATCATAGAACTTGTATATTGGTTTATAAATGAAGAAAACTTAAATTTTACAACAAAAAAAGTTAACTACAAGTCTTTTAAGCAAAACATTCGGTTTAGTTCGGTTTCCATCTCCCAACGAGTTCATAGACGGATTCCATATGCTTAATATCAAAGAACTTGTAAAAATGATTTTTGAAACTCAAATCTAGCAACAAACATGTTTAAACAACTATTTTAACAAAACTAGTAAACAAAAGTTCGGTTTCCGGTTTGGACTAGTTTCGGTTAAACCGAGGTTAGTCTTATACAAACCCACACCATAGAACTTGTAAATAAGATGAACAAACTAAAGGGTTAGAAGTTAGTCATAAGTGATATGTATAATAAGTTATGTGTGTGTAAATATATATCAAGAACACGAAGTCCTCCATGAAGCTTTGCCTTATGACATTCGAAACTTAACCAACCAGAGTCGGTGAAGTAACAAATAAAGGAAACAAGGGGTGTGTATTATATATATGTTGTACCACCATATTCAAGAGTTAGTAATGTTAGATGAACAAGTTAGAATGAAAGACTATAGTTAGTTTGACTTGAGAAGTCAAAACTTCAAGAATACATAAAAAATAACAACCTTGAATCTATGGAGTTTTGAGAGAGTTTTTGGAGATGTAGCAAGAGTAAAATGAAGAAGATGGGTGTGTATATATAGGGAATGAGTGAATGGTTGGGTATAAAGATTCTTTTATGGTTTGCATAAAAATGGGTATGTTTAAATGGTCAAACAATGCATAATATAAAAAAACCAATATTTTATATATTTTATATATTTTAAATGACAAGATCCAATATTTTATATATTTGAAATGTTCAGGTTACAAACGGGTCAGGTTTACATAACAAAAGTGACCCGAAATTGACGAATGTCACAACCATTGCTTGACAAAATCTGACTCGATTAATTAAACATAACCAAAACTAGCATCTAAACCAATCCATTGAATGAATTAGCCTCATTTTAAGTTTTAGTAACGCTATTAAAATATTAATGTCATTATAGTTAACTACATGATGGCTGGTGCGATAGTTGGTAAACTAAAATTTTGGTTATTCACGTAGTTAACAAATTTTCTCATTTTCACTTGCACTTGTTAAAATGTATTAAGTTTCTTAATCTGATCGTTATTTTCTCTACTTTAATAATTACAAGCTTGGAACCAAAATCAAAAGTCACAATGAATCAAATCGAACTCAAATAAAAACATATCAAATTAACTGTTACCGAAATCCTAAACTAAAAAAAGCATACCCAGATCAATTGAGGAATCATCAAATCCATAATGCCCCCTTCGTTTTCCCATTTATCGTCCTTAATCAAACCCTAGGCGTGTTTGAAAAATCAAACTAGGTCAAAATTGGATAGAGAACCATATCAAAACCGACATCGAGGATGAGATGGGAAACCATGGCAGAAGCGGTGAAGACTATTAGCATGAATCAACGACGCTTGTGAAGCGAGGACGAGAGTTAGCAAATAGCAAGGGTAGCGGTGGTGCGACGATAGTAGAAGATGAAGATCATCAATTAAAGTTGCCAGACCCTCCTTCAACCAAGGTTGCTTAAGCAATGCTTAACAAGAATACGAGAACTCATATCGTTACAATTTTGGAAAGGGTTAAGGAGGAAACTGCTTTTTTGGATTAAAAAAAATACAATTATCATGTAAGGTTTGTTGTAATCTCTCTTTGTTTCTTTGTTTTAGAGCAATTCAAAGGATTCGTAAGAAAATTAACAGGGGTCTCATTTTTAACATAAATATCTGCCCGTTTATAAAAACATCACATAGAACATTCCTAACCAAATCATGTATGTATTTAAAACCAGTCAATTCTTTGCAATGCACCATATGGTCTTCAAAAGAATCCAAACAGACCTTGCGATAAATTGGGCAAGACTCATCAGTCAGGAACATAAGGATCATTAACCGGTACTTAATGATAGCCCGATACTCCAAACCCGATATATGTTGGCCCAATCCTTTAATGAGGATGGGCGTTGGAAAATGTTGAGTGTGAGGAGCCCGAAGGCATTCAAACACTGTCTTTTGGTAAGGAGATATATCAAACTTCACTTTTAAACCCTGAACGATTCCACCAAATAAGATACTCGCCACAACATGTTGGGCTTTAGTAGCTAATAAACAGTAAATAATTTTAAAAAATAACCAACCATACACCACAAATATGTATACTACTTATAATAGATATAAGTGAGAGAATGTAAATTGTTGAAAGTTTAAGAGTTTTACAAGGGGCTAAGACCAATGTACAACAACATATTGCATCCCTCCATAAAACCCGGTTTAATTGAAACCCTTTTTTGAAAATTTGAACCAGCGCCTGTTTCAGTCACTTTCTTACTCCTCCGCCTATCTCTCGATTTACCTTTGACCTCATATTCATTTTCACCCTCCATTGATTTTGTTTTCAGGCTTTTTAATTATTGATTTCGTTCTACAATAGGAGGAAGAAGACGCGAAGCTGTTTCAACGGTAAGGTGAAGGTTCAGTTCATCTGTTTAATTCACGAGTACTAGAGGATCCTTATGGCAGATCTCAATTCAAGCGGTCACTTGGTTCTTCTAGAGGAGAATTGTAAGTTTTCAGTTTTTAATTTATTATTATTATTATTATTAGATTATGTGCTATAGAGTGCCAGTTTGTAGTCTGATTATGTATAATTGAATGTGTTAGTTGCTTTTTGTTGTTTGTTTGTTTGTTTCAAGAATGTGTGTTTATGTTTTTGATTGCTTGTGAATTTGAATCTGTCCAATTTTAGGGTTTAGATTTGAGTTTGCTTGATATTACATGGTTTTTGTACAAATCAAAATTGTTTGATTTATATGGATTGTAATTAGATATTAAAGTCACATTTCCTGTTATTGCAGGTTGTACATACACATCAGGTCTGTTTGCCTTTTTGGGTTGTATTGATTCTGAAGCTTGATATGTCTGGACTGTTCTGGAAATATACAAAAGGTTGTATGAATCTCACCTGTTTGTGAAAAAGGTCTCTTAGGATTGGTAAACATAGGGTGCGGCATGCATCAATCAGATTTGGGTGCACTAGGTATGTTATGTTGATTTTAATTTTGTAAAAAAATGGTTTAGTGTTTGGGTGATAATGCAAGTTCACATTTGAGTTCTTTTAGGCTTTCAGGCTGTTGAAAAGTTAAAAACGTTTAATATAATAATGTTGAGTGCGGTGGTGGTCAAACTTGGGATATGATTGTACAGTAAATGTTAAGGAAACGAAACTGTACGCGCATATGTCAAGGTACACTTAAGGACAAATTTAGTCATGTATATCAACCGAACGAACACGGACGGGGCTTGTTTGTGTACACATGTTTAACTATAACTGAACAAATCAATGGGCATGAAAACTTAAATGAATGGATTTTATTGGATATGTTCGTTCGTTCAAAAAATGAACGTGCTCATTTGTTGAACTTTAACTGAACACACGAACTAAAACGAATAGTAAAAGGATAAATTTTTTTTTTGTTCGTGCTCGTGCTCGTTTGTTTAGAAAAAAAAACTTGTTCATTTGTTAAAAAAAATGATCGTGTTCGTCTTTGTTCGTCATGAAAATGAGCGTGCTCATGTTTGTTCATGATGAAAATGAATGTGTGTGTGCTTGTTCGTTATGTAAATAAAAATGAGCGTGCACGTTCATATGGGTTTAAACTTTGCATAAATTGGGTTTAAAACATAAAATACTGCACATATTTGCACTCAATAATTTAGGTTCAGATTGTTTATGTTGAAAGACACATATTAAAACAAGGGTAATTTGAGAAAACAAGCATTTTGGTTTTGATTTTCTTGTAATCATATGGTGTTTTAGTACAATCGTATGATACATATAAAACTGCATTTTGATATTTCCAAATTCCACCATATCTTTATACAGGAACATTTAATACAATATCAGTTAACTTACTACCTATCTTCAAGATCAATGGAAGAAGCTTTGGTATGCCTATCATGCCAAAGACCAACAGAACAATTCGTCTCTTCGGCTCAACTTAAACTACACAACTTCTCTTTAGCAAGGTCGGTTAAGTTTTAAAAGTTATTAATGTTTGTTAAGAGAGTATGAGGCTATGAGATTCGCAACTAAAAACTAGCTTTAAATGTAATTTATGTTAATAGTGGTATTCATTTTGTTTATTTTATAATAACATTGGCTTGTTTTTATTAAGATGATGATTTGATATTCATTTTGTTTGAATGGTGCAGGCCTTGCAAGTTTTTGGATGACAATAGGTGCCCCAAGTTCTTTAAAACCTTCACACTAAATTCTTCCATCCCTGCTCTCCAATTAATATTCCCCATGGTAATTCGCCGGCTCGGGTGGTAAACGAGTGAACGAGCATCAAGAATGAAGTCCTAAACCATGGATTGAAGTTGACTTCTTCGCTAAGGTCTATTTATAATGATTAGATTGGTGGTTCAAGCATGCCATTTTGTAGTTAAATTATTTGGGAATATGTACGCATTGTTGAAGTGCTTCTTAGACATGTTCTTTGTAAAACAGAGCATTTTACATTAAGCTATGAACTATGATGATTTATAAAATTCATGTTTATTGACACAATCTTTTGTAAATTATCAAATAATAAATAATTTGTAGGAGTACGATTGAGATATACATCGGAAATTTAACTCATCCTAGCCACTATAGCGACCCCACCCCCAGCTCTAGCTGAGAAGCGTTTAAACGAGAAGAATAGAAAACTCACGCGATAAATAGTCTCCGCCGCCGCATCACGCGGGTTCCTTACTATTAACCCATAATATCCAACGCACCAATAGAATAATTAACTTTAAAAAATTAAAACTTTAAAACCAAAATGATCAAAATCTTTGAAAAATAATAATATATCAAAATCCCATCCAATCCAACGTCACCCAACAAAGAATTGCCCATTTTTTGGTCCAAAATAATTTCTTTCTTTAATTCCCCAAAAGTCACCACTTCACACAAAATAGTAACAACTGAAGGAAGCATTCAGCAAGTCAAGCAAGCGTACTCATTATTATTATTAGTCGACGCTTGAACCTTCTTCATGGCTTTGCTTTTCTTTCTTTGACCCGATTGCCAACAATTTTCTCTTCCACCCATTAAACCCCATCTTCTCTCTTCTCATCCTTTCATGTCCAAGATCTCCAATCTCACACTGTAAGCTCTTCAGTTTATGAAATATTTGATCTTGATTTCATGGAATTGATCTGGGTTTTTGCTTATTTGAGTTATTGGTTATGTTTTGCTATCTGGGTATGTGCTAATTTTGCAAGAAACTCACTAATTTGATTTGGGTTTTTGGTTATTTGAGTTCTTGATCATGTTTTGCTATCTGGGTATTTGCTAATTTTGCTGATTTCAGTGTTATTTGATTTGGGTTTTTTGGTTATTTGAGTTCCTGATCATGTTTTGCTATCTGGGTATTTGCTATTTTTGCAGGAAACTTACTAATTTGGTAAGGGTTTTTGATATTTTAATTGGGTTATTATAATCTTGAATTGTTATAGAAAAAAGATGACTATTTTGACATGAGTTTTGGGTTTAGGTTGATGATGATTGGTAAAGTTTGGATTTTGGGTAAAAAATAGGTCTTTAATTTTATGGGATTTTTGGTATTTTAATTGGGTTTTTATAATATTGAATTGTTATTGGAAAAAGGTGACTTTCTTGTCATAAATTTTAGGTTTAGCTTCATGGTGATTGGGGAATTTTGGATTCTGGTTAAAAATTAGGTCTTTGATTTTTGGGATTTTTGATACTTATTGTTGTTTATGATTTATTGACTTTTTGAAATATATGAATTGATCTTTTTGTTCTTAAAATAATTCACCTTTAAAGCCACTCTACACAAGAATGATATACTTTAAACAAAAGTGTTATACATAGTTTTCTCCTATTGATGGATTCTTGAAAGTTTTTTATGTTGTTTTGGTTCTTAACTAGGTCTGTAACGCCATTAAAAGTCATATTACTACTTCAAACTCGTGTAGATATCTTCATGCGCTGCTTTGATATGGTGGATTACTTGATTTTGATTCTCTTAGCCACACTTTATACTTCTTATAATCTGATTTATCTAGTTTACTGCACTTCATATGGCGGAAGAAAAAATAAAAGTTTTGGATCCGGGGGTGTCAGTGGTTTTAATTATTTGCTATCTTTTCAGGCTTCTTTCTTGAAACTGAAGGTTTCTTGCACCTAAAGTTTCAATCCTTATGCACAATGGCTCCTATGCAAACGATGACAACGCTCAATACGCGAACGATAACGTTTGTATGTGTTTGGATACTAATATCCACTACTTACAGCAACGCGGTCCAAAGTGACATTGACTGCTTAAGTTCCATTAAAAGTTCGCTTCAAGATCCCGAGAATCTGCTTTCTTCATGGGATTTCAATAACAATACCGAAGGGTTCATATGTCGGTTCACGGGTATCGAATGTTGGCATCCGGATGAATCTAAAGTTCTAAATATCCGTCTTTCAGACATGGGTTTAAAGGGTCGGTTTCCTCTCGGGCTCAAAAACTGCACCTCGTTAACGGGCCTGGATCTTTCAAGCAACAAACTTGACGGGACTTTACCGAACAATATGACTGATTATATTAAGTTTGTAACAACTCTCGATCTTTCGTCAAACAACTTATCGGGTGGGATCCCGGTGAGCATTGCAAACTGCTCATTTCTTAATATTATTAGGCTCGATAACAACCAGTTTACGGGCCCGATTCCTGGGGAATTGGTCCAGCTTAGTCGGATTAAGGAGTTTAGTGTTGCTAATAACGATTTGACCGGTCAAGTTCCGTTTTTTCAAAATACTTCCACATTGAATTATGCGGGGAATCCTGGATTATGTGGAGACAAATTGCGTGCGTGTCAAGGAGGTAGTAAGAAAACACACATGGGTGTGATTATTGGGGCGGCGATTGGCGGTGCTACTGTGGCGGCGTTGGTTGTTGGTGGCGGGATGATGTTCTTTATGCGGAAAGTTGTTAGAAAGAAGGAAGAAGATCCGGATCAAAATAAGTGGGCACGGAGTATCAAAGGGACTAAAAAGATTAAGGTAAGATGATTCAATCCTTAAATAAATGTGGATAGTAACATGTCAATGTTCATAACTTTGCGGGTCAAAATCGGTCAAGTTGGATTGACTTGCAAGATTTTTTGTTCTGATAAAGTGATTAAAATTTAATAATAACTAAATACTGTGTCAAATATGATTACAAAAGTTTTATTCTTTTTATAATAAAATGGGTTTTCGGAAAGATTTGACCGTTAAGCCTTTTGTTGTTCTCACTTGGCAAATTGAGTGGGTCGGGCAGCCGGAGCTAGGTAAAAGCGTGTTCTTTTTGGTATGGGTCTGGTCAAATCGGGCTGACCCAAAACTCCGTATCGATAATACTTTATAACTATTTAGCGTGTCAAATATGAGGATGCTTTAAATGGGCCAAAGTTGTCACATCTACGATCTACCTATAATTGTTGTTTCATATGTTCATTTTCATTTCTGTAGCTTTAAATATACTAACTTTAAATGAAATTACAGCTCTCAATGTTTGAAAACCCGGTATCAAAGATGCGATTAAGCGATCTAATGAAAGCAACCAACAGTTTCAGCAAAGAAAACATAATTGGATCGGGAAGAACCGGTTCGTTATACAAAGCCACACTCGAGGATGGAAGTTCACTCATGATAAAACGATTACACGACACCCAACACTCGGAAAAAGAATTCGCGTCTGAAATGGCAACACTCGGGAACATTAAGCACCGCAACCTCGTACCACTTTTAGGCTTCTGTGTCACAAAACAAGAACGATTTTTAGTATACAAGTACATGCCAAACGGCACCCTAAACGATAACCTTCACCCCGTTGGCGATAACGCCCCCCATATGGAATGGTGGGCCCGGTTAAAGGCTGCTCTCGGTGCAGCCAAAGGGTTCGCGTGGTTGCATCATAACTGCAACCCGCGAATCCTTCACCGAAACATAAGCTCCAAATGTATATTATTGGATCAAGAATTCGAGCCCAAGATTTCAGATTTCGGGCTGGCCCGGCTCATGAACCCGGTGGACACGCATTTAAGCACGTTCGTGAACGGTGAGTTCGGTGACATCGGGTACGTGGCACCCGAATACGCGCGGACGTTAGTAGCCACACCAAAAGGTGATGTTTATAGCTTCGGTGTGGTGCTTTTAGAGATTGTAACAGGTGAGAAACCGACCCACGTGGCGAAAGCACCCGAGACGTTTAAGGGTAATTTGGTCGAATGGATTTCTGACTTATCGGCCCAGTCAAAGCTGCACGATTCAATAGACGTGTCATTAGTCGGGAAAGGGTACGATAATGAGGTTTTCCAGGTTTTAAAGATCGCGTGTAGTTGTGTTTTACCAGCTCATAAAGAACGGCCCACGATGTTTGAAGTGTACCAGTTTTTGCGCTGGATTGGTGAAAAATATAACTTTACCACGGATGATGAGCTTTTGATGCCGACTGATTCGGGTGACGGGGATATAGAACTTATTGTGGCTCGGGAGACGAAAGGGCGGAAGTGATTGGCGACGCGTAAGCGATTTTAAGTAAGGTGTATGTATTAAATGGTGGTTTGTGTTTGAATAAATGTTATAGCGAATATATGTTTTGGTTTTAAGTATTATAGTTTATTTATAGGGGTTTTGGAATTATTGTATGTAAGTGAATTTTCTAGATATGAATGTGTATTTGAAGTAAGGTTAAAGAGGACAGTACTTAATGTCACTAAAACTTGTTAGATGTCTTGTTATTATAGATACATATGTATGAGTTGTATGTATATATAATCATAAATCGCGTGTACAAAATGTATATGGGGCTATAGGCTTATATGTAAAGTGAGTGTAGTTTTATAGAGAATTAGATCTTCAGGAAAACTTGGAAACTTGAAACCTGAAATATATTTGACGAGTATCCATGTAGGAGATTAGTTTTAATGAGTTTGGCCGGTGTCTAGCACGTATGATCTTAGTTGATGCCGGCATAATTACAACAATGTAAAATGGATTTGTTACTGTACTATATATTGTTAGAATTATAATAACTAGTATGTTGATGTCGTTAGCTATAAATTATTCAAATTATAAAAACGTCAGAATTGTAGTTAAAAAAATTATAACTATAGTTGGCTTTTTGGGCGAGTTTAAGATCTTATTTCAGATAATAGACAACCAGCAGATAACTTTTAACCGTATAAAACATAAACAGATTTACCCGATACTAATCAGGTAGTGTCCGTATAAGGTGGACATCCGCTCATGACCTATGTCTACAAAGGCCCAAGAGATTTTTACCGTAGATTGGTTAACACATAAATAAAATAATAATAGTAACTATAATATAAATAAAGGTAGTAGTAACTTTATGTTTTGAAATAAGTCAAAAAAGTTTTTATAAGTTTCTATTCCAGGGGACCCAATTTACATGTTGCACATGGCCTTTTAAGTCTTAGAGATGGCCTTGTTTACGGATATTTAGTAATAGGAAGCTGACATGTAAAATACATGGTTATATAATCAAGTATGACGATATCCATTCTATACTCTCTCCAGATTATATAAGTGGCTTTTACAATCTGTGAGATATACTGGGTACAATTGTTATTATTGTATTTCATACCCGCCCCGTTTTAATCCTTAGAGAACAACTGAGCCAAACTTAATGAGTTAACTTATATTAGGTCTAAATCGTTGAGCAAGGTTAAATGATAAGTACAACAACGGATCCAAGATTTTTTTTCAAATGGTTCACTGTTTTTAGATGCTCAAATTTCATAGAGTTGGACATACAAATTTGGGTTGTTTTGATGGTTCGTGTCGGGTTAGATTCATCACATAATAAAAATACGAATCGGTTCGACAATTCGAGTTAGACATATGGGTTATATTGTATTTTTATTAACATATACTTCAAGTTTCTAACAAATCAACAATTAACATCTGATTCAAGTTTCTAACAAATCAACAAATTAACATCTAATTCAAGTTTCTAACAAATCAACAAACAAAGATCTAATTCAAACTTCTAACAAATCAACAAATTAACATCTAATTCAAACCTCTAACAAATTCAATTTCAACATAACCAATTTATTTAAACCCAACGACGACAAGGGATTACGAAAACTTAGTGATGACTAAGGACAAGGTTGAGGGACGGTTAGCATGAGTTTTTGAGGGAATTCGATTGCAGCAGAGTAGCAGAATCGAGAAAGTTTGAACCCATAACCAGTCAACACTAGTCCTTCAATTTGTTAAAGAGTTCACCCTATATACATACGTTCTACTAAAATTTCGTAACTCAAGAGATTCCCGTAAACCCCATCTTTGTGCCCAAATCCGCCCTTGAGTATCATCTACAAATACAATTATTTTATATATTTTATACATGTTGGGTTAACCGCCAATTTAACACCTTCCAAAAAGTAGTTGGAAGATCATCAATATAACCTGATCACAAAACCCCCAAATCCAATTTCCCCAAATTTACCCAAACCCTAACCCTAATTACACCACCAAAATGGACTTTAACCCAATCACCATCAAATCAACCTTCACCTCACCATTCGAGGACTCCCCGAAAGCATCCGACGGCACCGATTCGTTCCGAAATCCGCTCAGCCTATGGCCTGGGATGTACCATTCACCTGTCACAGCTGCTTTGTGGGAAACCAGGTCACAAATATTCGAACGGCTTCTCGATCCGCCAGTCGATGCTCCACCGCAAAGCGAATTGCTCACGAGAACACCCGCGCAGAGCCGGACGACAATATTGTATAATTTTGAGACGGATTATATATTGAGGGAGCAGTATAGGGATCCGTGGAATTAGAGATGGTCAAAAAAACCGGTCCGGGAACCGGTTTGCCGGTTTAAACCGGAAACCGGTTTTTAAGAAAACCGGTTTTTTAAAAACCGGTTTGACCGGTTTACAAACCGCCGGTTCGTATTTCGGTTACACGTTTTAGAGCCAAAACCGGTTAACGAACCGGTTATTAAAAAAACCGGTTTTTTTTTATAACCGGTTATGGAAAAACCGGTTAACGGTTTATAAAAAAACCGGTTTTTGACCGTTGTGGAAAAACCGGTTAACCGGTTTCTCCATAACCGGTTAACCGGTTAAAAACCGGTTTTTGAACGTTGTAACGGCTATATGCCCGTTTTTTTTTTTGACCGTTTTTTTTTTTTACCATTTTACCCCCACAAACATCTATATATAGTTTAGGTTGGGTATTGGTTAGATCACACTCGATTATACGACTCCAAACGCTCTAAACGTTTATTTCATACGCGATTATTTTGTTATCTCACGCTCAATTATACCACATTACCACTCCATACGCTCTTATTTCGTAGTCGATTATCATGGCCTCCCAAAGTGCTGCTTCATCCGTCAACATGGGTGCCTCGAACACGGGAGAAACGGTCGTTCGGGTCATCCCCACAAAACGAAACCAAGATGTTTGGCAACATTTCGACCTATGCGAAATGTCTAACGGTAGCCAAAAAGCTCGATGCAAACATTGTTTGAAGTTTTATGGCAAAGATGCAAACTCCACTTTAAAAGCGCATGTACAAAGGCCCTTTTGCAAGGCCTTGAAGGACGAATCGGGAAGTAGTTCGCAGCCGGAGATGACGAATAAAGGAACGGTGTTTACGTACGACCTTGAAGCGGTACGTCAAAAGTTTTCAAACTTTGTGATTCAACAAACACTTCCTTTCAACCACTTCGACAACCCTCAATTCACGGAGATGATGCAAAAGTATGTTCAACCACGCTACCAACACGTAAGTCGTTCGACCCTTAGAAGAGATTGTCTTAAAGCATGGAAAAACGCTAAATCCGAACTAATTTCATACTTTTCAAACTTACAAACTGGTGTAAACTTAACAACGGATGTGTGGTCGGTACCTAATGGTTCGCCCGACTCATACATTTGTGTGACGGCTCATTGGGTTGACCCCGAGTCGTGGCAAATGATGAAACGAACCGTTGCGTTTCAATTGTTTGATTACCCGCACACGGGTAGAAATATTTTTAAACTCTTGGATAAAGTCATTCGACAATACAAGATTGAACATAAAATCTTTTCAATTTCGTTTGATAACGCGTCCAACAATACGGCCGCGGTTGGCCATTTAAAATTAAAGTATAAACCTATTTGTGATGGAGCGTTTTTTCATAGCCGATGCATTGCACATATTATCAACTTGGCCGTGCAAGATGGGTTAAACGTGATCGAAACGCAAAGAAACAATTTTAAAAGAATGTTACGAGATGTTTTTAGCAACAATAAAACATTTTCAAGATACAAAAAATTTTGTGTAGAAGCTAATTGTCAATGGTTGGGGCCAAATTGGGATTGTCCAACAAGATGGAACTCGACTTGTGATATGTTTGAGAAAGCCATCCAACAAAAAGAATCATTAATTACGTTTCATCAAATTTTGTCAAGTAGGGGTAAATGTGCACCGTACGATCCTAGAAACTGGTTATTGATTGAGATCGTTACGGAGGTCCTTCAAATTTTTAAATCTTGCACAACTAGTTTATCCGGGGTTTACTATCCAACAAGCCCCATTGCTTTACCATAAATTGCTGTCATGTGCACAAAGTTGAGTGAACTTCATTGTAGGGGTGCACCTTATTTTGATATGGGTGTAAAAATGAAAGAAAAATTTAGAAAATATTTTCAACAACTACTCGTTGTTTTGACATGTGCTGCTGCGTTAAACCCTTGCATCAATGTTGGTGGTGTTGAAGCTTTAATAGAAAAAATTTGTGATGAGCTAGAGTTAAACGACGATCAAAACCCCTATTATAGCCAAACTTTAAAGAATGCTTTCAACACCACCTTGTCAAACATGTATGATGTTTACCTTACAAAATACGGGTCGTCTTCCCAAATTCATGACTCGTTAAGAGCTGTTGCCCAATCCCAATCCCAAACCGACCTTGAAATGGGGATGTACTACATGATTTGGGAAGACGCTGGTAAACGTCAAAAGGTAAACACCCCAAGCAGTGAACTTGGAAGGTATGGTGGTACCAACTTTGTGAAACACATGACTCCGGATGAATTTAGAAGTCTTGATTTGCTGGCTTGGTGGAGAGGTAAGGAGGATGAGTTTCCGATCCTCGCCGCCATGGCCAAAGATTTACTAACGGTCCAAGCTTCCACGGTAGCTTCGGAGTCTGCTTTTTCTGTTTCTGGCAGGGTTATATCGATTAGGAGGACTCGACTCACTCCACCAGCTATAGAGATGTCGATTTGCTACAAGGATTACTTGGACTCTTTAGATAGGGCACAACATCAACGCTCACTCGAGGGGGAAATGGAGTATGAGGCGGGCTTGTATGAAGACGAGGTCAATCAAGGACACACTCAACCAATGACCGATGAAGAAGCCGCGTACGACGATTACCTAAGGAATAGCTCGGGATCGGGTAGCGAAGAAAATTAGTTAAAGAAACAGCAAACATGGAGGCAAATAATGAGTAAGAAACAGCAAGTTGTTCATGTAATCGTGTCTAAGCATTCTTTAATGTTTGTATTTTTGAGTTACGAATATGCGATAACGATTTAATGTTTGTATTTTTAATGTAAAAACTATAAATGAAAGTTATGTGTTTTTAATCTTCCAAGCAAAGAACCCTAACAACGAAAGCAAAGAATGGCTTCGGTCAGTCCGTTTTGCCTTGTAGTTACCGGTTTGTTTATACTGTGAAAAAATAATGGTTATTTAAAAAAAAAAAAAAAAAAAACCGGTTAACCTAAAAACCGGTTATTAAAAAACCGGTTAATAAAAAAACCGGTTTATTAACCGGTTCTAACCGGTTTATAAACCGGTCCTAACCGGTTAGACCGGTTAGGGTTTTGAAAGACAAAAACCGGTTATTAACCGGTCCGGTTATTAACCGAACCGGTTTTTTTCCGGGCCAAAAAAAACCGGTCCGGTTAATAACCGAACCGGTTTTTTTAAAAAAAACCGATTTGTGCACCTCTACGTGGAATGAGGTGAGGATTGGGAAGTTGCTGGAGGATCTTGATGCGTTGGCGGGAACTATTTCGGTTAAGGTTGTTGATGTGTTTTACTTCAAGATTCAATTTTTATGTTTTGTTTGTAGTTGTTATTACATGGTGTGTGGATATTAGAAAGTAGTGGGTGTGCATGGGTCGGGTCGGTTCAGTTTTGGGCAAAAACTGAACCAAAAATTGAAATGCCGGTTTTTGAATTTTTGGAAAACGGCCTGTTTTGATTTTTTCGGTTTTTGGTTTGGGTTTGGTTCGATTTGGTTTTTGATTTGGGTTCAATTCAGTTTTTTTTTTTAGTTTTTGGTTTGGGTTAGTTCAGTTTTGGTTTGGGTTAGGTTCAGTTTCGGTTTCGGTTTGGTTTTGGGTTTGGTTTCGGGTTTTTCTGTTAGGGTTAGGTTTCGGGTTTTTGATTCCGGTTCAGTTTCTGGTTTTTTTGGCTTTTGGTTCCGGTTCGGTTTCAGTTTTTGGTGTGGGTTGGTTTTGGTTTTTCGGTTGTTGGTTTGGGTTCGGTTAAGTTTTCTTTTTTCGGTTTTGACTTTGGAGCTAGAAATTTTTGGGCCGAAAATAATGAATGTGGGCCTAAATGTTTTGTTGGTTAATAAGTAGTTGTATACATCTGGGCTAATATATTTGGGGTAAACTGTATGATTAACTATTATATATTACTTCAAATTTAATATATAAAATTACAAATATAAGTTCGATTCAGTTTTTTCGGTTTTAGTTACACGCAAATCCGAAACCAAATCGAAATTTCGGTTTTTACGAAACATAAAATCAAGCCATTGATTTTTATTTTAGTTTGGTTAATCTGGTTTGGTTTCCGGTTGGTTTTTTCTGGTTCATGCACATTCCTATAAGAAACTCATATGTGTGTGTGTGCGTGTGTGTGTGAATGCAGCATTGCTCTGATGATGATAGTATGACAAGGCCCTTATTGTTGGTTACTGCATCTGTCGATAAAATGGTTCTGAAGAAAACGATTAAAGTTGATTGTGATTTGAAAATGGCTGGTGCGGTTATATGGGTCGGTCGGTCCTCCATTGAAGTTCAACTTGAAGTCACTCAGTTTATAAGTGGTACGTTTATGTCGATAATAATAATAATAATCAAATTGCTTAAAGTAGTGTATTGTTAGGTTATTTGGAGATGGAAATTTTGACCCGCTTCAGGTTCTTGTTTTGTCTCTAACGGGTCAAATAGTATTTATATGAAACCTGTCAAAAGTCACCGAAAATTACAATGTTTTGTCAATTTTTACATACAAATACTTCAAAACAAGTTAAAGAATTTAAATAAAACTGTTTTGGTTCAACCCGACCCGTTTTAGGATCCTGTTTATCTTTAACGGATCAAATAGCATAACACGAAACCAGTCAAAAGTCACCCGAAATTACTTTATTTTGTCACTTTGATTTTTGACACATAATTATATCGAAAAAGTTAAAAAAATTATTTGAATAAAACTGTTTCGGGTCAAACCATTTTGACCGGACTGAAAGTCAACATGTGCTGACATGGCAATCTTGGATTTGCAGATAACGCTGACATTATAGAAACCGTAGCTCTAACGGCTAACTTCATATTCGTGGCCCGTGATTCCAAAACTGGGAAAGCAGCACCCGTGAACCGACTCTCACCAGAAACCGAGACAGAAAAATTATTATATGCATGAAGAGGTAGGTCCCAGCAGAGGTGGTTAGGACCCGCAAGACTCCCTTAAAGGAGACGTCTGCGCAGTTGAACACGCAAGACTCATTAAACGGACGTCTGCGCAGTTGAACCCGCAGACTTCACCATAGGGACGTCTGCGCCGCGACCTACCAAACCCGCAGGACCCACCACGCTCAGAGTTGTGACGACCTCACATGCGGTACGCAAGCTGGTCCTGCAGGAAATGCCTCCCTATGGTTTCCAAGTAACCCGCCTGTTCCCGCAGGCGCGGGTACCCGCCATTAGGGACTGGCCACCCGCGCAGCATGGCTACACGCATAAGGCTTAACACTCATAATAATTCAGTAGTCACCTGAAGAAGGAATGAGCAAAGTCGGGAACATTCCCGCATAAATGCGGGAGGGGGAAAACTCCCGCCTAAATGAGCAAAGTCAGGTTCTTGTTTTGTCTCTAACGGGTCAAATAGTATTTATATGAAACCTGTCAAAAGTCACCGAAAATTACAATGTTTTGTCAATTTTTACATACAAATACTTCAAAACAAGTTAAAGAATTTAAATAAAACTGTTTTGGTTCAACCCGACCCGTTTTAGGATCCTGTTTATCTTTAACGGATCAAATAGCATAACACGAAACCAGTCAAAAGTCACCCGAAATTACTTTATTTTGTCACTTTGATTTTTGACACATAATTATATCGAAAAAGTTAAAAAAATTATTTGAATAAAACTGTTTCGGGTCAAACCATTTTGACCGGACTGAAAGTCAACATGTGCTGACATGGCAATCTTGGATTTGCAGATAACGCTGACATTATAGAAACCGTAGCTCTAACGGCTAACTTCATATTCGTGGCCCGTGATTCCAAAACTGGGAAAGCAGCACCCGTGAACCGACTCTCACCAGAAACCGAGACAGAAAAATTATTATATGCATGAAGAGGTAGGTCCCAGCAGAGGTGGTTAGGACCCGCAAGACTCCCTTAAAGGAGACGTCTGCGCAGTTGAACACGCAAGATTCATTAAACGGACGTCTGCGCAGTTGAACCCGCAGACTTCACCATAGGGACGTCTGCGCCGCGACCTACCAAACCCGCAGGACCCACCACGCTCAGAGTTGTGACGACCTCACATGCGGTACGCAAGCTGGTCCTGCAGGAAATGCCTCCCTATGGTTTTGTAACATCCTAAAATTTTTATAATGTTAAATAAAAGAAAGTTATGTTTAGTGATTTCACGTTTTAGTTATTTAATGTCGAGTAAGGAACGGGTCATGGGCTTAGATTACGTAAGATGGGTTAAATGAGAATGGGCCTTGGGTCCGTGGGCTTGAGAGATATAAATACCCATCCCAAGCCCAAGATATCATTTTATTTCCATCTTTCTCTTTTACACACTCAAAAACACACACATAACCGACCGAGATCCGAAGTCGAGACCCGAGATTTTGCTGGTAGATCTGAGTTGGAAAGGTAAGAACTAATCCCGCAAAGCTAATATTACTGAAAATGGTTAGGATTTGACGGGTTAATCGGACCCGAAACACAACTGCCCAAATCGGACCCCTAAAACGTCGATTTTAGGCCGATTTGATGGTTGGGATTTGTAGGCGCCGATCATACGATTCCGTGGGTACCAAAATCGAGTTATTTGGCTAAGAAACGAAGGAGTTATGGGCAAACAGATCTGCAGCGCGACAACTTCGCCTTCATCTGGGCAACTTCGCCTTCAAGCGATGAACTTCGCCTGCAAGCTAAGTTCGCCTGATGAACTTCGCCTGCAAGCCAAGTTCGCCTGATGATAAGTTCGCCTGAAGCCAAGTTCGCCTGATGGTAACTTCGCTGAAATGGTAACTTCGCCTAAAAGCCAAGTTCGCCTGAGGTTTAACTTCGCCTAAAAGCCAAGTTCGCCTAAGGTTTAACTTCGCCTAAAAGCCAAGTTCGCCTAAGGTTTAACTTCGCCTAAAGGCCAAGTTCGCCTGAGGTTTAACTTCGCCTAAAAGCCAAGTTCACCTAAGGTTTAACTTCGCCTGAAGCCAAGTTCGCCTAAGGTTTAACTTCGCCTGAAGCCAAGTTCGCCCGAGGTTTAACTTCGCCTGAAGTGAAGTTCGTTTAGAAAATAAATTAAAAACCTAATGGAAAATGTGTTAAGGCAGTTATCGAAAATAAAATTTTTCCAAGCTGACCTGGCAGCTTAACCCCAGCCAGGGGCTCTGCCCCTTGGACCCCGCTAGGGGCTGCCGCCCCTAGAACCCCGCTGCCAGGGGCGCTGCCCCCGGACCCCCGTTCGTTGTGGGTCATATATAGATAGAAATACAAAACGAGTAGTAGTAGTTAATTGATATGTGTAAATATTATACAGTTAGCCGAGCCCAGTTAAAGAAAGGAATTACGATCAACGGCGAGCGTAACAGGATCCAGGTGAGTTTCTAGCCCCATTCCTTGTTATGTTTTCGGGGCTGTGTGCATACTTGATGTGTTGATAATACATTTATCCTAAGTGATAAGTGTATGCCATATGTGATATATGTGATATGTATGAATGATTGCTTGATGGTACGTGAACGATCTTCGGATATTGCACGTACTGTCAGGTTGTAACGTTATAAATATGCTAAGTATGATATGTATGAATGATTGCTTGATGGTACGTGAACGATCTTCGGATATTGCACGTACTGTCAGGTTGTAACGTTATAAATATGGTAAGTATGATATGTATGAACGATTGCTTGATGGTACGTGAACGATCTTCGGATATTGCACGTACTGTCAGGTTGTAACGTTATAAATATGGCAAGTATGATATGTATGTTTATGTGTATGAACGTAATAAAGTTAATAAAAGAAGGAAATGACGGTTGTATGGTTGTATGGTAACGAAGAGGGAATCGAACCCTACTAATATTCGAAAACAAGGGACCAGACCCTAATAATATCTGTGATGTTAGGGACCAGACCCTAATAATATCTGTGATGTTAGGGACCAGACCCTTATAATATCTGTGATGTTAGGGACCAGACCCTTATAATATCTGTGATGTTAGGGACCAGACCCTTATAATATCTGTGATGTTAGGGACCAGACCCTTATAATATCTGTGAGGTTAGGGACCAGACCCTTATAATATCTGTGAGGTTATAGGGCGAAAGGCTCTTTAAAACGTATGATTATGAATGTAAAGAAAGTATGTAAGTAAGAAAGTATGTAAGTAAGAATGAAGGCATGAGTACTTATGTGTGTATGAAAGAAAGTTATGAGGTTAAGTACGTATGTATGTAATAAGGTATTGTATGGTATTGTATGATTAACTAGAACTCACTCAGCGTAGCTGACTTTTAGTATGCACGCAGGTGAGTAGGATGAGACAGCTGGCTTGAGTGGAGGACACATGGCAGAAGACTAAAGCCTGGCATCTGAAGATCTGATATGTTTTATAAGTTATGTTTTAATTTTGGAAAGACAAAAGGAATGTTTTACGACATGATTATGAATTGATATGTAATGTTTTATGAAGTTTTATATTCCGCGTAAAGTTTTAATTAACTCTGATATTTAGAACTGTGTTTATGAGTAAATCCAACACGAAAGTAGGGTTACCGGTGACGGGGCCTTACAAGTTGGTATCAGAGCAAAGTTCAAGAGATTTAAACATCCTACATGCTTAGACTTGAACAGAGAATGGGATTTAAGTAAGAAAAGAAAGAAGATGCCAGTTCAAGAATGCCATGTGTCGCTCAGGCAAGATCAGTAAAGGTGAAAGGTATGATTAAATGATATATGTTAATGAGAAAGAAAAGATATGAGAATGGTACGGATAGGAATAATTGATTGTTTGAATTGACTAACTACTTAAGTAGAACCAGCACAAATAGACTCATAAAAGGAAGTGTATAGGACACGGAAAGTAACGTGATCAGCTAATCACAACTGGCCACTGTTATTACCTGTTAGCCTTACTATCCTTGTACTAGATAGTTCCTTGAGTGATGATGTTTGTGTTTTCCCCTTTAGAATACTAATGGCTGGAGCTGGAGAATTTGTTGAAACTGGGGGTCGCACTGGGCGTCGTGGCAGGCCTCGTCTTGTCCGGCAACCCTCGGTGGAAGAAGCTTCCCACACCGAAGATGAAGGAAGCGCAGCTGGAGGAGACCAGAACAACAACGAGGAAGTTCAACTTAGCCCTGCAGTTCAAGCAGCCATCGTTCAGGCTGTAGTTGCTGCTGTGAAGAACCTGAATCCCGAAGGATCTGCTGGAAGCCGTGAGCGAACTGCTGAAGGGGCGGGTGGTGATGGTAGAAAGGATGGGGAAGGTGAAAGAGGGGCCTCGAGTGGGGATAAGTCTGTGAAAGTCGATGATAGGAGAGGAGGACAAGGTGGGTGCAGCTATAAGTCCTTCAAAGGTTGTGACCCGCCTAAGCTGACTGGTTTAGGTGACGCAATCGCTACTCTCCAGTGGATAACCGCTATGGACAAGGTTATCCGCATTAGCGACTGCCGTCCCGACCAAGCTGTGGGTTATGCTACTCAGTCATTCGTAGATGAGGCTATGTATTGGTGGGAGAGTTTGGAGCAGAGGAAGACCCGTGAAGAGATCAAAGAGATGAAGTGGGAAGATTTGAAAGAGTTGGTAATGAAGAAGTTCTGTGCAGATGCCGAGGTTGAAAGAACGGAGATGAAGTTCCAGAATTTAAGAGCCGGTATGATGACGCATCGTGAGTATACCACGGAGTTCAACCGACTATCTAGGTTGGTGCCTGACATGGTTGACACTGAGGTCAAGAGAATCAAATGTTATGTGAGGGGGTTGCCACAAAAGGTCCGCATGTTAGTCAGGGCGATTCAACCTGCTACTTTTGATTCGGCTGTTGGACTCGCGGAAATGGTCTATGCTGACGTGGCCGCGGATGATAGGGCGGAAAGGGACGAAGAGAAAGAGAAGAAAGGGGTCACTCCTGCTAAACGACCCGGTACTCAGTTATGGAACTCCAAGGATAAGAAACAGAAAGTGTGGGAGAAGAGATCGTGTAAGACCTGCGGAAAGAGGCATGGTGGTGAGTGCAAGTGGGGTAAAAGTTCCAATGTTTGTCTCAAATGTGGAAAGGCTCATGGTGGGGAATGCAGAATGGGGTCGAATGCCTGTTATAAGTGCGGGAAGGTAGGGCATTATGCCAATGAGTGCAGTGCGAAGCCAGCATGTTACAAATGTGGCAAGACAGGCCATATGTCAAGGGAGTGCACAGAAGGTGTAGCTGGAGGTAGCGGAAAGAAGGATGCCGATCAAGCTAGGCCCAGAACCAGAGCCTACATGCTGACCCAGGAACAAGCCAGGCAGATTCCGGATGTCGTCACAGGTACGTTTCTAGTGAACGATGTTTCCGCTTCTGTATTATTTGATTCTGGTGCGAATAGAAGTTTTGTAGCTACGGCGTTTAGTAAACTAGCTAAAATGAAAGGCTGCCGAGTGTCTGAAACTTTTGTAGTAGAAACCGCAAGTGACACTTCGGTGAAAATAACAAAAATGGTTAAGAATTGTAAGATAGAGTTAGAGGGACATGAGTTCCCTGTTACCTTGTATGTTATGGCCTTAGGAGGGTTCGATGTAGTCTTGGGTATGGATTGGTTGTCTGAGTTTGAGGCTCAGATAGTATGTAAAAGTAAGATGATAAGGTTAAAGTCATTGGATGGTAGTGCGGTGACGGTTTATGGTGATAAGGAGAGTTATGGGCTTAATGTCATTTCGATGATAAAAGCCGAGGGTTTGTTAAGGCGAGGGTGCGGTGCCTACCTGGCGTATGTTGTCAACGCTACGGCCGAGACGAAAGAAATGAAGAATGTTCCTATTGTGCGCGACTACCCAGAAGTATTCCCTGAGGATCTTCCGGGGTTGCCACCTGAGCGAGAGATAGAATTTCAGATAGATCTAGTACCAGGAGCCCAGCCCGTCGCGAAAGCGCCTTACCGTCTAGCACCGTCCGAGATGAAGGAATTAATGTCCCAACTGCAAGAACTCCTCGACAAGGGTTTTATCAGACCGAGTGTATCTCCGTGGGGCGCACCGGTTTTGTTTGTGAAGAAAAAGGATGGAAGTATGAGAATGTGCATAGACTATCGTGAGTTGAATAAGCTTACGGTAAAGAATAGATACCCCTTGCCTAGGATTGACGATCTGTTTGACCAACTGCAAGGTTCGAGTTGGTTCTCACGAATAGATCTCAGATCAGGCTACCATCAACTGAAGGTAAAGGAGGCAGACGTCCCTAAGACGGCGTTCCGAACGCGATATGGACACTACGAGTTCCTCGTAATGTCATTCGGTCTAACAAATGCTCCTGCAGCATTTATGGACATGATGAACAGGGTGTGTCGACCAATGTTGGATAAGTCAGTTATCGTTTTCATTGATGACATATTAATATATTCAAGGAGTGAGTCTGACCATGCCGAGCATCTGAGAGAGGTATTGGAAGTTCTGAAGAAAGAAAGGTTGTACGCCAAGTTTTCGAAGTGCGCGTTCTGGTTAAGAGAAGTGCAATTTTTAGGTCATGTGGTTAATCCGGAGGGGATTACCGTGGACCCAGCTAAGATTGAAGCGATAACGAATTGGAAGACTCCGCAGAATCCGACTGATATACGAAGCTTCCTAGGGTTAGCTGGCTACTATAGGAGATTCATCGAAGGTTTCTCCAAGATAGCCGCACCGCTGACCGGTATGACCCGAAAGACGATAGTATTCAATTGGGGAAAGTTTCAGGAGGAAGCCTTTGAAGAATTGAAGAAGAGACTCACGCAAGCTCCAATCCTTACTTTACCCGATGGTGATGAGGATTTTGTTGTTTGTGCTGATGCCTCGCATCAAGGGTTAGGTTGCGTGTTGATGCAACGAGGGAAGGTGATAGCCTACGCGTCTAGACAGTTGAAGGTCCATGAGAGTACTTATCCGACGCATGATTTGGAGTTAGCAGCTGTAGTGCATGCTCTTAAGATATGGAGGCATTATCTGTACGGCACTAAGTGTACTATCTATACCGATCATAAGAGTTTAAAGTACTTCTTCGAGCAGAAAGAACTGAACATGAGACAGAGAAGATGGTTAGAATTGATAAAGGATTACGACTGTGAGATTAAGTATTACCCCGGTAAGGCTAACGTGGTCGCTGATGCGTTAAGTCGAAAGAATGAGGAAGTCCTTGTAACCGTGAAGTCATATAAGTTGATCATGAACTCAAGTCTTTTTGAAGAAATCATCAAAGTGCAGTCAGAGGTGTTAGTAAACGAAGGGTTAGTAAAGAAAGAAAGGATTTATGGCCAGCAAGATGAGTTGATGGAAAACACTCATGGAGTTAAAACTAGATCTGACCGTATGTGGATTCCACGCCATGGTGATCTTAGAAGTCGAATCTTAGATGAAGCTCATAAGTCAAGGTACTCAATCCATCCTGGAGCTACAAAGATGTACCAAGACTTGAAAAGAGATTACTGGTGGCCAGGAATGAAGAATGATGTAGTGGATTATGTTAGTAAGTGCTTAACTTGCTTACAAGTCAAGGCCGAGCACCAAAAGCCTTATGGGAAGATGCAACCGCTAGAGATACCGGAGTGGAAATGGGAACACATCACCATGGATTTCATAACTAAGCTACCTCGTACAGCTAAGCAACATGATACCATCTGGGTGATTGTGGACCGTTTGACCAAGAGTGCTCACTTTCTGCCCATACGAGAGGCCATCTCGTCAGAAACGTTAGCAAGCTTGTTCATCAAGGAAGTGGTAACCAAGCATGGAGTACCGTTATCGATCGTGTCTGATAGGGATACACGGTTTACTTCGAGGTTCTGGAAGAAATTTCATGAAGCTATGGGGACGAGGTTGAACATCAGTACGGCGTATCATCCTCAAACCGATGGACAGTCTGAAAGGACGATCCAAACCCTTGAGGATATGCTACGTGCTTGCGTTTTAGATTTTGGTGGAAGTTGGGATGATCATCTGCATCTGGCAGAGTTCTCCTATAACAACAGTTACCATTCGAGTATTGGTATGCCACCGTTTGAGATGCTGTACGGTAGACGATGTAGAACCCCGGTGTGTTGGGGTGAGATTGGTCAGAAGGAAATGGGAAGTATAGAAGTGGTTCAAGAAACGTCTTCAAAGTTCGATCAGATCAAAGCAAGAATGAAAGCCGCTCAAGACAGACAAAAGTCTTATGCGGATAAGCGGCGACGACCAATTGAGTTTAACGTTGGCGACTATGTGATGCTTAAGGTCTCGCCTTGGAAAGGAATTATCCGTTTTAGAAAGAGAGGGAAGCTAAGTCCGAGGTACATTGGACCATTTAAAATTTTGTATCGTGTGGGGGAAGTAGCTTATAAGCTGGATTTACCCGATGAGTTAGAAGGAATTCATTCAACCTTCCATGTTTCTCATCTGAGGAAGTGTCTAGCTGATGACACGTCTCACGTGCCATTAATGGACATTGAGGTTGATGAACAATTGAACTACATCGAGCAACCGATAAAGATCGTTGATCGCAAGGAGAAGCAGCTTCGTCACAAGATTATACCCTTGGTGAAAGTGATATGGAAACACCGCAAGGGATCAGATGCTACTTGGGAAGTCGAGGATGAGATGCGCAAGTTTTACCCTAGTTTGTTTTTGTAATAGTTAGGTTTCGGGGACGAAACCTCTTTAAGGGGGGAAGACTTGTAACATCCTAAAATTTTTATAATGTTAAATAAAAGAAAGTTATGTTTAGTGATTTCACGTTTTAGTTATTTAATGTCGAGTAAGGAACGGGTCATGGGCTTAGATTACGTAAGATGGGTTAAATGAGAATGGGCCTTGGGTCCGTGGGCTTGAGAGATATAAATACCCATCCCAAGCCCAAGATATCATTTTATTTCCATCTTTCTCTTTTACACACTCAAAAACACACACATAACCGACCGAGATCCGAAGTCGAGACCCGAGATTTTGCTGGTAGATCTGAGTTGGAAAGGTAAGAACTAATCCCGCAAAGCTAATATTACTGAAAATGGTTAGGATTTGACGGGTTAATCGGACCCGAAACACAACTGCCCAAATCGGACCCCTAAAACGTCGATTTTAGGCCGATTTGATGGTTGGGATTTGTAGGCGCCGATCATACGATTCCGTGGGTACCAAAATCGAGTTATTTGGCTAAGAAACGAAGGAGTTATGGGCAAACAGATCTGCAGCGCGACAACTTCGCCTTCATCTGGGCAACTTCGCCTTCAAGCGATGAACTTCGCCTGCAAGCTAAGTTCGCCTGATGAACTTCGCCTGCAAGCCAAGTTCGCCTGATGATAAGTTCGCCTGAAGCCAAGTTCGCCTGATGGTAACTTCGCTGAAATGGTAACTTCGCCTAAAAGCCAAGTTCGCCTGAGGTTTAACTTCGCCTAAAAGCCAAGTTCGCCTAAGGTTTAACTTCGCCTAAAAGCCAAGTTCGCCTAAGGTTTAACTTCGCCTAAAGGCCAAGTTCGCCTGAGGTTTAACTTCGCCTAAAAGCCAAGTTCACCTAAGGTTTAACTTCGCCTGAAGCCAAGTTCGCCTAAGGTTTAACTTCGCCTGAAGCCAAGTTCGCCCGAGGTTTAACTTCGCCTGAAGTGAAGTTCGTTTAGAAAATAAATTAAAAACCTAATGGAAAATGTGTTAAGGCAGTTATCGAAAATAAAATTTTTCCAAGCTGACCTGGCAGCTTAACCCCAGCCAGGGGCTCTGCCCCTTGGACCCCGCTAGGGGCTGCCGCCCCTAGAACCCCGCTGCCAGGGGCGCTGCCCCCGGACCCCCGTTCGTTGTGGGTCATATATAGATAGAAATACAAAACGAGTAGTAGTAGTTAATTGATATGTGTAAATATTATACAGTTAGCCGAGCCCAGTTAAAGAAAGGAATTACGATCAACGGCGAGCGTAACAGGATCCAGGTGAGTTTCTAGCCCCATTCCTTGTTATGTTTTCGGGGCTGTGTGCATACTTGATGTGTTGATAATACATTTATCCTAAGTGATAAGTGTATGCCATATGTGATATATGTGATATGTATGAATGATTGCTTGATGGTACGTGAACGATCTTCGGATATTGCACGTACTGTCAGGTTGTAACGTTATAAATATGCTAAGTATGATATGTATGAATGATTGCTTGATGGTACGTGAACGATCTTCGGATATTGCACGTACTGTCAGGTTGTAACGTTATAAATATGGTAAGTATGATATGTATGAACGATTGCTTGATGGTACGTGAACGATCTTCGGATATTGCACGTACTGTCAGGTTGTAACGTTATAAATATGGCAAGTATGATATGTATGTTTATGTGTATGAACGTAATAAAGTTAATAAAAGAAGGAAATGACGGTTGTATGGTTGTATGGTAACGAAGAGGGAATCGAACCCTACTAATATTCGAAAACAAGGGACCAGACCCTAATAATATCTGTGATGTTAGGGACCAGACCCTAATAATATCTGTGATGTTAGGGACCAGACCCTTATAATATCTGTGATGTTAGGGACCAGACCCTTATAATATCTGTGATGTTAGGGACCAGACCCTTATAATATCTGTGATGTTAGGGACCAGACCCTTATAATATCTGTGAGGTTAGGGACCAGACCCTTATAATATCTGTGAGGTTATAGGGCGAAAGGCTCTTTAAAACGTATGATTATGAATGTAAAGAAAGTATGTAAGTAAGAAAGTATGTAAGTAAGAATGAAGGCATGAGTACTTATGTGTGTATGAAAGAAAGTTATGAGGTTAAGTACGTATGTATGTAATAAGGTATTGTATGGTATTGTATGATTAACTAGAACTCACTCAGCGTAGCTGACTTTTAGTATGCACGCAGGTGAGTAGGATGAGACAGCTGGCTTGAGTGGAGGACACATGGCAGAAGACTAAAGCCTGGCATCTGAAGATCTGATATGTTTTATAAGTTATGTTTTAATTTTGGAAAGACAAAAGGAATGTTTTACGACATGATTATGAATTGATATGTAATGTTTTATGAAGTTTTATATTCCGCGTAAAGTTTTAATTAACTCTGATATTTAGAACTGTGTTTATGAGTAAATCCAACACGAAAGTAGGGTTACCGGTGACGGGGCCTTACAGGTTTCCAAGTAACCCGCCTGTTCCCGCAGGCGCGGGTACCCGCCATTAGGGACTGGCCACCCGCGCAGCATGGCTACACGCATAAGGCTTAACACTCATAATAATTCAGTAGTCACCTGAAGAAGGAATGAGCAAAGTCGGGAACATTCCCGCATAAAGGCGGGAGGGGGAAAACTCCCGCCTAAATGAGCCAGTCCGTATAATAATGGAGGATCTTTTGTGTGATACCTGACGAGGTATGGACAAAAGATCTGACCAAGGATACGACAGCTCACTGACAGCAGCATGGCAGACAACACGCCACAGCACTGTGACCAATAGCCGCCGCCTGCTCACCAACTCCTGCCATACCACGTGCCTAGCCTGTAGTTGGTGGAAAAGGAAAAGTAAACAGCACGCCTAGTCACTATCAGCCGCTGCCTATCCACCAATTACCAGCATAGCACGTGTGTAGGCCACAGTTGGCAGAGTACTAGGCCGGCTAAACCTCCTTGGAAACCCACCTTCGGCTATAAAAGACATCAAATGGTATTATCATTTCATAATCTAATATCTTGTATAATTTACCTGATAACTGCTCTAGTATTCTCAATATACTTTTATATTCAAAGAGTAATATAGACTGATTCTCACGCCGAAGGGTGGTCACAAGGAGGAACCCCCCCCTTTCTTAGTAACGAGCTCACGGTGTCTGTTTTGCAGGTTATCGGAAGAACCATCTTGCCGGAATTAACCCCTCGTGGGAAACGTCTATCTAACCCTCAGGTTACTTGTAATCTGACCGGGTTCGACTGGTGTTTCTTCATTGGCGCCATCCGTGCATAAAGCTAGAACTTTATTTTTCTCCAGTTTTTTCAAAATTTCTGGAAAGATGGTTAAGGATACTCCGGTCCCAAAACCGAGTAACCAAGAGACTCCGGTAATTACGACCCCAGCTATAAGGGGGAATACCGAGTACACAAACTTTACGAACACTACCCCAGCTACCCAAGCCGGGGCAAGTGAAGTAAATAATCAGACACTGGGATTCACCGATACCCAGTTAGAAAATCAACAGACGAGGCTCCCCTGCCAAACACTCGATGAGGTTAAAGCGTGGGCCGAAGCACGTCAAAGAGAGTTCCAAGCTGAGTTGGATGAACGTTTACGTTCACTCCAACAAGTGGAAGAATTCGAATACGACGATGATTCGGAGGAATCCGAGGAAGACGCGAACCCTCGCCATAGGGCGAAAGGGAAGCGTAAAGAAACGGATTCCCAACCGAGAAGGCGTTTTGGAGAAGCATTCAGTCCAATAAACGTGGGCAACAGCCCACGGGACTTCTCCAAAACATTCACGCCAACTGCGGCAAGGGCGGGAATGTCCAAATTCGCAAGGGACATTGCGGAAGCAATCGCCCCAAGAAGTGCCAAACAAATGTCCAACATAGGCACGTACGATGGTATTTCTGACCCTGACGATCACTTGAACAGATTCATCGCGGGGGCGACCGTCAGTAACTGGACGGAACCCACGTGGTGTTATATGTTCCAAATGACGCTGGTCGGGGCAGCTAGAGCGTGGTTCGACCGTCTGCCGGTCCACCACATCTACGACTGGGCAGACTTCCAACAGAAGTTCAGCCAACACTTTAGTCAGCAAAGAAAGTACACTGAGGAGCAGTGGACAATCCTCAAGTGCGTCCGAGAGGAGGAAGAATCTTTGCCTGACTTCATCACTCGCTTCAACTCGAAGAAGCTAAGCATGGGCAACGTTAGCGAAGATCTCGTTCGCGCCGCTTTCATCCAGGGCGCAAACGACCCGGAACTCATCCGCACCCTAACGGGCAAAGATGGCATGCCATCCACATGGGATGCCATCATGACCGCAGCTAAACGCTTTGCGGAAACTGAGAGGCAACTGGGCAGAGATCTTCCGCAGAGCACGAACCTCTACACCCAGAAGACGAGGGAAAACAATGTCCTTACCGCCCGATTTAACAAAAAACGGAAGCTGGGCATTTGGCAGTCAAGGGTAAACTTTGACACCCCGTCCGGCTTCCAACATCGGTTGGGCGGAAGAGATAACGTGAAACCAGAGAAGAACTCCAGGTGGACGCCACTCACAAAGAGTGTGTCCGAGATATTCGCCACGGAGGAGCTCCCGTGGCCAAAGGCTCCGTTTATCCGACATCGCCACAATGCTGACCGGAGAAAGTATTGTGATTTTCACAAAACCAAAGGTCACAACACTGAAGAATGCCTAGACGTAAAGGACTTGGTCGAAGCATTTGTCAAGGATGGGACACTCGCGCACCTTGTGGCGAAGTGAGCGTCGAGCAGGCTGATGCGTGAACCCCAGCTGGGGAAACGCACGAATAAAATCGCAGCTTCAATGGAGACTACATACTGCGTAAACAACGAGATCCCGAACAAGATACATGTCGGCTCGATGATGCTCCCATCCAAGCCACGTCTAATGGGAGCTCAATTACACAGTTTATGTAGATCAATTCCAAATTTGTAAAGAAAAGGCCTAGAGCCACTTCTAATGGAAACGATTCTCCTTCAAATTGAAGCTGATGATTTTACATTTTTATTTTATGAACTTTGCACATGGAGATGCCGGTATCCGCCGCATCAAGTGAAGAATCGTTGCGCAGGGAAGGCGGCAAAACCCGCACAAACCCAAAAGCATCAAACCTTCACGCAGGTCAGTTAAAGGGGAAAGGTTCAGCCATCCCACTATGTGAAAGTGCCGGTATATCCGCATGAATCCTGGTAGAGGAAGCTGAACACTAACCTATTAACAACCACGCGTTGAACGGTCGATTCAAACACTAATGCCGGTAGTCATCGCATCAAGTAAAGAGTCGTTGCGTGGGGAAGGCGGCAAAACCCGCATAAACCCAAAAAACGACAGGACCTTCACGCAGGTTAGTTAAAGGGGAAAGGTTCAGCCATCCCACTATGTGAAAGTGCCGGTATATCCGCATGAATCCTGGTAGAGGAAGCTGAACACTAACCTATTAACAACCACGCGTTGAAAGGTCGATTCGAACACTAATGCCGGTATTCACCGCATCAAGTGAAGAATCGTTGCGTGGGGAAGGCGGCAAAACCCGCATAAACCCAGAAAATGACAAGACCTTCACGCAGGACAGTTAAAGGGGAAGAGTTCAGCCATCCCACTATGTGAAAGTGCCGGTATACCCGCACGAATCCTGGTAGCGGAAGCTGAACACTAACTCATTAACAACCGCGCGTCGAACGGTTAAAAGTCATTCTGAAAGGATAAGGAAAAACCTACGCGCAGGTCAGACATAGGTAAAGTTTAGCCATCTTACCAAGTGCAAGTGCCGGTCCTATCCGCACACTCACAAAGGGGGAAGCAAAACTTTAACCTACTGAACCACATTCAAGGTTAACTTATTCTAAACACTTGGGAAATCGCTAATTTAAACTAAGTATGCAAGTCATATAAGGTTTATAAAGCAATGAACCCAAAGGAAATAACAGTCTTATCCGCAAAAAGATTTGTATTTCACGAAAGATATATTACAAGAATGGCCGGGTAACTACCCGCCTACAAAACAAAATCTATAGTCTATCCTAGCAGTGGGAAGGGATCTTCAGAATCAAGCTTCAGGACCACTTCCACTTGGACCCGCCCCATCAGTAGAGCGTGGCGGTTCAAGGAAAGCCTTGAGGATAGCAAGTCCATCATCAGCAGCAGCGACTTCCTTCACCTTCTCCACCACCGGATGCGGGAAGGCGGCATATTGGTTCACCGCTTGGTCATATGCGGCTTCGGTGTCCACATCGAACAAAGGGAAGTTGGAAGGCGGGACGCCTTTCTCAACGAACCCTAGACCAAGCAGGAAGCCGGCCTTTTCCCCATCCTCATGAGAAGCGTTGAGGGCTGCGCTCATGGCATCATCGTAAGTAGTCTCTGAGAAGACCCGATGCACAACCTACAAAGAAAATACAAGTGTCAAACACCTTTTTTATGTACAAAGGAAAGCGTGAAGACGTAAAGCTAAACATACCTGAGACAACGCTTCTCGAAGAAGCCATTCCTTGGCAACCAGAGCTTCTTGGAGGGCGGCTTGAGCTTGGGTGCGGGCGCGTTCGGCTTCGCTTTTGTTAAGGTTGGCAAGTAGCACTTCCTTTGCAGCAGCCTCTTCAACGCCCTTAAGCTTCCGCTCGGTGTGGTCAAGCACGCCCCTCTGGTCCAGGATCTCTTGGAGCTTCTTGGCATCTTCCATCGCCAAGGCATCATGAGCACGTTGGAGAGCCTCTAATTTGGCCTTGAGCTCCTCGTTCTCCACGCGTAAAGGCTCAGCAACGGCTTCAGCCTTGGTGGCCCTCTCGGTTGCGTTCCTCGCAGTCTCCTTAGCCAGCCGAAGCTGTTCGTTAACAGCTTGGGCAGCCTTGGAGCGGGCCTCGAGTCGCGCTTGAACCTCAACCTCGAGGGCCTTGAAGGCCTTCTCCTTCTCCGCAGCAGCTGCGGCCAACTGTTGGTTCTCCTCCCGAAGAGCCCGCGCTTGAGATACTTCCTTGGCGCGAGCTGCTTTCAACTTGTCGTTTTCATGACAAAGCAGCTCGACGCGCAGCTGCATCCGGGCCTGGAGAACCCGAAGCTCATTGGTTAGCCTACCCTCCTGGTAGCTAGCCATGGCTTCCCCCAACGCACCATGGGGAGCAGCGTGGCGAGCCCATTCTACGCACTCCACAGGGGTACGAAGGGTTGTTCCTCGGCGGATGTTCCATCGCGGAACATACACTTCATTGGAATCCGACACTGCAAAAGAAACAAAGCAGTTAGGAAAAGATGAAGAAAAATATAAAGGCCAAAAGAACCCTACGCACCTGTAGGGTCGATCACAGGCCGATAGCCACCGAACCCATCACCTGAACCTAAGGGAAATCCATCCAAAAGGTCGGGCAGATGGGAAGGTGATAAAGATTGGCGAGAAGCCCCGCGCGTACCTGATGGGCCGGCCGTCGTTGCCGGTGGCGGAGGCATAGTAGCGGCCGCCATGGTCGCCGCCGCGGTCGCCGCCGCAGAATCCGCAGCAATCGTAACCGCCGGCTCGGTGAAAGATGCTGTAAAAATCGCACTTACCACCGGCGGTGACGCCATCTCGGCTGGAACAGTCGGCTCAAGGGAGTGAGCAACTGATCCAGCGGAAGCAGGCGCAGGCGCCTGGGTCGTCGCCTCAGGTAGGCTGACCGAGCCTACCGTCATCGGCGGAGGAGTACTCCTCTGCGCTCCACCCTGGAATGCGTCAACATCCACGCCCGCACAAGAAGATAAGTGTTTCAATAAATTTATAAAGTGATAAATCTACAAAAATAAGGATGTTTGTACTTACGGGTTTTCTTGAGCCTGAACGTACGGACGGGCGGGGACGAGCCCGATGGAACCGGTCTCTTGATGCCGGTCACCGTCGTCGTCGTTGGTTCTCCGGAGGTAACAGTCGTAGCCTCCGGAGCAGTGGTCTTCTCACCACCGGGGTTCCCCGCCACCTCTTCACTATCTGACTCGGTGTCAGATAGAAGCACCGGATCAGCTGTGGAGGCCACCTTCTCCTTCCCTTTCCCGCCGGCAGCCTTCTTCTTCCGCACCAGCGGAGGACCATCTGCGGATTCCTCAGAAGAAGACAGGATGTCAGGAATTCCAGCAGCGGGTACAGCATTGAGGGGTTGAGGATAGAGTATCGCCTTACCTGGCCGCCGGTGGCTCAGGATCTCGTGGCCCAGCGGATAGACCTCCACAAACCGATCCGCCGTTTGTTCCAGGATGGGCAACTCGTTCTTGTCTAGAGCACGAGTACCCACCCGCACGGGACCGTCAGCTTCCCGCGGGTACATGAGCGACTCCAAATCGTTCCCCTCTGAAAGAAAAGAAACAGTTAGAAGACAAACTCATATCAGCAAGAAAGACAAGACATACCATAAGGAATAGAGTTCAAACCGTATTCGAGAAGGATGGGAAACTGAGACGCCTCCTTCCATACCCGGCTCATCCCCAGCATCACCATCCCGGACTCCGCAAACCGGTAAACCGGAGATTGAACCCGGGATATCTTCGCGAACCATTCCGCCTCCTGGTAGTTGGAAGCGTGAAGGCTCGGAAGCGCTTGCCCCTTCTTAAACTTCATGGCAATGGGGATGGCGCGGGCAGAAATGTAGAAGAACTCCCGCTTCCACGATCGGAGACTGCGCTCGGTCACGCAAATCTTCAAACCCTTAATACGGGTTGTCAGGGTGTACCACCCCTGGATGCACCTCCAAGTATAGAAGGTCATCAGGCGGTCCACATAGGGCTCAATACCCAGAATCCGGCACACCCACTCGAAGTGCCGGATCTTGGCAATCGCCATCGGATGCACCTCGATCAGGTGCACACCGTGCCTCTCCAGGACACGGTACACAAACTTTGTCAATGGGAACCTAAGGTTCCCATAAACAAAGAATGCAGCATATACCCCGATCTTGCCGCTGGGGGCATCGTACACAGTCTGGTGGGGTTCAGGAAACTCAGGCTCAAGAGACTCAGGCATGAATTTCCTGACGACGTACTGGTACAGATCGACAGGTAGAGCACACTGGCACTCGCCAGCAGTACTCCTATCGTCGGCTACAGCTTCAGCATCATGGGAAGACATATTGCAGAGGAAGAAGAAACGATTTCGGAGGAATGCTCAACTGAATAAGGGAGTATTCACCAGAAATCGCTTTAGAGATGAAGAGAAGAAGTAAAGGTGTGAATTACAAAGGACCCTCTTCCCCTTTATATAGTGATCGCAATTAATGCGGTGAATTTAATGCGAAGGAGAGAGAAATTGAAGGTGCAATGAAACCGTGACATGTGGCACCGGGCAAGCTGGCAACAGCTGTTGACAGGACAAGTGCCATTAATTTTGCGGCCACGCGCCCGAAAAATCGCGCCCACGCGCCGTAAAAAGCGTCTGGAATGACCATATAATGTCACGTCGCCATAACTTCCTGCACGTCCTGACACAGTCAGAAGAAACCGTCGCACGACGACTGTTCTTATCCTTTCACCAACTTCAAATTTCAAAGATTCAAAAAGATTCGAAAAGTAAGCGGGAAAAACCCCTTACCCTGGCTATCCAGTTCACCGTAAGACGGCTGCGGGTACAGTGTTAAGGCAAAACCCTTCACATACCTAGCACCCGCAGGGAACAGAAGCCAAGAATACCCAACTATGAAGTCGGGTGCGGGTACAGTGTTAAGGCAAAACCCTTCACATACCTAGCACCCGCAGGGCACGGAAACCGGAAAAACCCAATTATGAAGCCGGGTGCAGGTACAGTGTTAAGGCAAAACCCTTCACATACCTAGCACCCGCAAGGAACGGAAACCGGAAAAACCCAACTATGAAGTCGGGTGCGGGTACAGTGTTAAGGCAAAACCCTTCACATACCTAGCACCCGCAGGGCACGGAAACCGGAAAAACCCAATTATGAAGCCGGGTGCGGGTACAGTGTTAAGGCAAAACCCTTCACATACCTAGCACCCACGGGGAACGGAAACCGGAAAAAACCCGACTATAAAGCCGGGTGCGGGTACAGTGTTAAGGCAAAACCCTTCACATACCTAGCACCCACAGGGAAGTGAAGCCGAGAATATCTTGGCATTCCACCCAACTACAAAACGGGCACAGGTACAGTGTTAAGGCAAAACCCTTCACATACCTAACACCCGTAAAAAGTCATACCTCGGCACCCAATTGTAAGTCGGGCGCGGGTACAGTGTTAAGGCAAAACCCTTCACATACCTAGCGCCCGCAGGGGATTAAACGCCAGGAACACCTCGGCAACCATAAGTCAGGTGCGGGTACAGTGTTAAGGCAAAACCCTTCACGCACCTAGCCCTGCAGGGATTTAACGCCAGGGATACCTTGGGAGTAAAGTAACTAATAAGACGAAGTGCGGGTACAGCGTCAAGGCAAAACCCTTCGCATACCGAGCACTCCATGGGAATTGAAACCAAGAAGGATCTTCTGGGCCATGCTTGCAGAAACGGGATTAACATCCCCGCATAGCGGGAACGTCAAGAACTAGATTGTTTGAAACTTCAGGATGGAATTGGTGGTTATAACATGATTGATCACTATGTTCAAAACCACCAAGACCTCATGGAGAATCTACACAAAAGGTTCTAAACGCTCCTGACTTGCGGGGAGGTTACAGACCTATCCGCATCATCCCAGAGATCAAGCAGAACATTGGGAAATTCTGCGTGATATTGGGAAACCCGTGGGTAAGACTTCCCGCGGAAAACCCATAAAACTAAACCCTTTTCAAAAACCCCTTGCTTAAGTCCAAAAGTTCACCTCACTTTATTAAACATTCATGAGAAGAACATTGGACTGGGGGGACTTGAAGAGGTAGGTCCCAGCAGAGGTGGTTAGGACCCGCAAGACTCCCTTAAAGGAGACGTCTGCGCAGTTGAACACGCAAGACTCCTTAAACGGACGTCTGCGCAGTTGAACCCGCAGACTTCACCATAGGGACGTCTGCGCCGCGACCTACCAAACCTGCAGGACCCACCACGCTCAGAGTTGTGACGACCTCACATGCGGTACGCAAGCTGGTCCTGCAGGAAATGCCTCCCTATGGTTTCCAAGTAACCCGCCTGTTCCCGCAGGCGCGGGTACCCGCCATTAGGGACTGGCCACCCGCGCAGCATGGCTACACGCATAAGGCTTAACACTCATAATAATTCAGTAGTCACCTGAAGAAGGAATGAGCAAAGTCGGGAACATTCCCGCATAAAGGCGGGAGGGGGAAAACTCCCGCCTAAATGAGCCAGTCCGATAATAATGGAGGATCTTTTGTGTGATACCTGACGAGGTATGGACAAAAGATCTGACCAAGGATACGACAGCTCACTGACAGCAGCATGGCAGACAACACGCCACAGCACTGTGACCAATAGCCGCCGCCTGCTCACCAACTCCTGCCATACCACGTGCCTAGCCTGTAGTTGGTGGAAAAGGAAAAGTAAACAGCACGCCTAGTCACTATCAGCCGCTGCCTATCCACCAATTACCAGCAGAGCACGTGTGTAGGCCACAGTTGGCAGAGTACTAGGCCGGCTAAACCTCCTTGGAAACCCACCTTCGGCTATAAAAGACATCAAATGGTATTATCATTTCATAATCTAATATCTTGTATAATTTACCTGATAACTGCTCTAGTATTCTCAATATACTTTTATATTCAAAGAGTAATATAGACTGATTCTCACGCCGGAGGGTGGTCACAAGGAGGAACCCCCCCCCCCTTCTTAGTGACGAGCTCACGGTGTCTGTTTTGCAGGTTATCGGAAGAACCATCTTGCCGGAATTAACCCCTCGTGGGAAACGTCTATCTAACCCTCAGGTTACTTGTAATCTGACCGGGTTCGACTGGTGTTTCTTCAATGCAGAAGCGGAGGCACGCAACAACTTAAGAAAGTTACAAAAAGTATCAAAAAAGGGGTTCAAGAAACAGGAGAAAAAACCCGACTTGATTCGTTATTAACCGAAGGGCGTATATTTTGTGATATGCCCGCGTTAGCAAATAGAGATAGTATTCTTTTAAGAGATACACGTCTTGAAAACTCGTTGATCTGTCAACCCCAACAACGGAATATTCATGGGCGGATTTTGGAGGGTTCCTGATGCATCGGGCCTTCGAGTTGGCGTTTTCAACCGCTTATACATTTGCTGGGTTGATGCCATATTTTCTTGAAGTTGACCATGTTGACTTTCTTAGACCCGTGAGTATCGTATTGTTAACCTTACTTCTGCGAGCTTTAAATCATTTTTTTTTCATGTTTTATCTTATCTCTTAAGTCTTAACAAGCCAAACAGGTGAAGAAATATGCAATTAGCTAAAATGAAACCGGTCAAATGGTTATAATTATAGTTTTTGTAATCATATTTACTATAATTATATGAAAAAATAGTTATAGATATTTGGGACTAGGTTTGTTAAACGAACCGACGTTCAGTGAACCGTGCGGAGGGAAGTTCGTTTATTCACGCTTATCTAATAAGCGAACAAACTTGAACACATTTTTTTGTTCATTTAGTTATATGAAAAATACAAACACTTGTCTCGTATATTCATTGATGTTCGGTAATGTTTGTTCCTTTAAGTTCGTTTGATTACGTTCGTTAATATGTAATTACGTTTTTTAGGCCCAACACATGGTTAATTCACATTTACTTTTAATTGGTCTTTGCACAGTTATGCGCGTGAATTGTTCGTGTATACCGTTAACAAATGAACATAAACAAACATGAAAAAGAAAATCTCATCCATTCTTGTTAAGGTTGAACGAACATCACACTCCGTTCTTGTTCATTTACAGGCCTATATGGAACAAGAAGTGTTTTAGTCGACCAACTCGTTCCAACTAGTACCAAAAGTATGCTTTAAATGGCTTTCGACCCATTTGACTTGCATTCTTTTTAGTTACATCTTTTATCTTAACCATTTGACCCGTTAGACATTGACCCATTTTAGGTAAACGGGCTGATGTGCTTTTGTGTCTACTAGCATTGTAATTTTTTTTTTCTTTCAGGTGGATGTCGGTGATTTCTTACGTTTCAAATCATGTGTCATATACACGGAATTTGAACACGCAGAACAACCGTTGATTAATGTTGAAGTTGTTGCACACGTTACACGACCCGAACTGAGGTCTGGTGAGGTCTGTTTCATTCTCATTGTACATCCTTTTGTTTATATAATTTTACTTTTTTACTCAAATAATATAACTATTTTTATCACAGTTAACACACTAGATACTTGTAAATCTTAAACACACTAGATGGAGGGTAAAATAGTATTACATATGGATTTGTGTGCCATGTTAACCTTTATCGACGGATCGTGTATACATCATCCAATTAATTTATTAACAAAATCTGAAAACTGTTCCTGATCAACCAAGCCCGACCTGGGCCCGCCCGTTCCAACTGGGAGGGCAAAGAGCTCGTCAGATTCTCGAGATCGGCTTGTTAAAAGCTCGAAACGAGCCAAGCTTAAATGAGTTTGAGCCTAAAATTAATCTTGTCCAATAAACGAGCCCAAGCCTAAGCTTCACTTATGGAGCTCGAGCCGGTCCGAGCTTAAACGAGCTTGGGCTCGGCTCGACTGGTTTACGCCCGTAATTCCAACCCATACAGTTTTTTTACCCAATTGACTCGTGACCGTGCAGGTTTCCAACACATTCTACTTCACATTTACTGTCCGTCCTGAAGCAAAAGCCAATAATAACGGGTTTAGAATCCGTAAACTGGTCCCCGCCACCGAAGAGGAAGCCCGCACAATGTTAGAATGCATGGATGCTGATTCTTTGCTGTCGAAGGAAAGTGTTTAAATTTCAAAACATCAAATAATCATAATCAATATTAAGAGGAAAGTATCTTTACTTTTAAACATATAGATGAACCTGTATGGCATGTTTGTTGGTTCCATTCACAAGGGGGTGACGGCGCAACTTGTTGCCCGTTTATCCACCTCTCAATTGTAATTGAATCCTTTTATTTAATATGTAGTTATATTAAGAAAAATAAAATAAAGTTTACTTTTCTATTTTAGTTAATCGCCGGTTTTTTTTGTAGCATGAAAATTTTCGTCTTTATGTTTGGGATTCCTTATTTTACCTCCTTATAACTTATTTAAGGCATAAGGTATAAGTTACAAAGTTGTAACTTATATCTTATACACTCATAAAACCTAACTTTCCCAAACAACTTATAATCCATAAGTTAAAGCTATAAGGAGCTAAAATAAGGAATTCAAACACCCAATATAATGTGAGTATAAAGATGTAATGGGTTGAAGGTTTTGAAATATAGTGGATTTGATCCAACTTACAAGTGTAATTTTGTGAATTATTTTACAATGTTTGTAAAATAATAAGGTTCTAAGAAATATATTATAATGAATCTATTTAATAGTTGGTGTATATGTTAAATATATTAATAAATCAACAAATTAAGTGAATATATTATAATGAGTTATGTTTAGAGTGTTGTTATTTCGTATAATTTATAAATGATTGATTTGTAATTTTGTATTGTTAAGGTTGAGCATTTATAACCAAAACTTGTAGGGAAACCTTATGTTATTATTATTATTATTATTTTTTTTTCGATCTATAAGTTTTTATAAACAACCAACATCAACAAAGAACACGACACCCTCGAGCTGCCTCCATAGCTCGGAGAGCAGCCTCAAAAGAAAGAAATTACATGAAAATGAAGCTACACCAATTAGATCATTCTAACAAGGTATGATTTTACCTATACTTAAACCAAAGAAAACCAAGGGCTTTAATGTCTCAAATTATCTCTTCCACTTTAACCTCCTTACTTTCACACACTTTTTCATTCCTCCCTTTTCAAATTCTCTATCAAGCGATAGTAATTATCCCATGAAATGCCTCTTTTTCAACAACTCCAAGCTTGAAAGTCTTGTGGAGCTTAAGGAGGTCTCTAACCGAAAACCCAAAAATAGAGAGAACTTTGTACCAATGGCTAATATGCTCCCACACCACCGCCGCAACCCCATAACCCAAAGTTGTGGTTTTGTAGATAATTAACAATTGATTTATATATTTTTTATATTATAGTCCCTTAAGAGTGAAAGTATACAATTTTGTATTTTCAAAAGAACAGCTTAAGATGTTTTATTTTCATTGTTTGACAATCTAGTGCTAAATCAATAAAAAGGTTAAGAGGTAAAACTTAATCAGTAATAGACTCCATGAACCATTAAAAGGTGTAATGAAATAAACTATACCTATGACCGATTTAGAGGTAGTCTCTTAATATATAATAAACTAGTATTTACACCCTCCGCGTTGTGGCGGAGGTGTAAAACCGTGCATTTACCGTGTATTTACATATCCACTCCACTCGAAAATATGAAGTTACCACCGCCGCCTTCTCTCCTCTCCCGCAGCCAGTTGCTAACCTTAACCATTAAGAAAACTGAACAAAAAGTAAACGTAAAAACATTGAACCACACGCACTCGTTGCATTGTGTTAACACACAAAAAGTAGACCATAACATAAAATATAGAAAAAATAACTAAGTCAACTTAACATCTATGCGTTGCAATGAGGCCGTTAATCGGGAAAACAGACATAAAAACATTCAACCACACACATGCGTCAAATGTAAACGTCAAACCAAAAAATAATTTGTAAAACATGAAAAATATAGGGGACCAAAGTTGAAAGTGAAAAAATGTTGACAACTAATACTGAAAATTATTTTGTGACATATTTGAAACTGTGAAAAGTGTATGGACCAAAAGTAAAAAAATGAAAGTTAGATAAAAAAAAGAATATTACATATACAAATTTGAATGCATAATATACAATAGATTATTGCATAAGTCACCCATTTTTATTATTATATAAATTAGTTGTAAAGTACTATACATGATTGTTTATGAATGGTTTTGTCACTTTTAATTTTAATTGTGTGTTTAAAGTGAATCATTAGGTAGCTAATTACATGCTTAACATGCACTTCTTGTAAAGTAAACCTCTAGTTTAGGAATGGTCACGATGTGTTAGTGAGTACACTAAAGATTTTCAACGAAAGAAAAGAAAACTTCAAGTGGAAGAAAAATACATCTAGAGGAACTTAATGAAATTGAAAATATTTTAAAAAGAGCTTAGTTGATATGTTTTTTTAAATGAATAGTTTGTTTACAAAAAGTTAATAAATATAAAATCAAACTTTCTAATATATAATTAATGATTTTCCAATATAAATTCGAGTAGTGTTTAATTTATTACTATAAACGTTTTTATTAAACTAAATGTTTTTTGTTTATGAAATATGGATCTTTATAAGAAAACGTTGTCATCTTTTTTTTTTGAAGGGCCAACTAAGTATCGCCGGGTACCCTGTACGCGGCCCCCATTGGCTAAAGGTAGCCCGAGCCGGCCACTAGTCCGGACGGACGGAGCCCCTAGCAGTCCACCTGTTGAGGGATTCACCGGATAAAACCCGACCCCCACGCCCGCCAAACGGCACGACAGCGAGAAGCCGGTAAAACCGGGTGAGATCAGGACTCGAACCATGGCAAGCCAGAGTCATCCTTCATATCTCCCATATAAGTTGGTGGTAGTGAGGTTTGATCCTCCTACCTCTCACTTGTACAGTGAGTGCTCTACCATTGAGCCACAACCAACTTATAAAAAAACATTGCATCTTAATAAATGATTTTAATATCATTTTGAATTAATTACTTAAAATAAATCAATAGTAAACTTTCTATTATAACCAATTATTATATAATATAATTTAATTAGTTTTTAATTTTTTATTTAGTAAGTTTATATTAAAACTAAATATTTTATTATGATAAATATTGGCTTCTTATAGACATAATTTTATAAAAATAAGTGATTTTAATTTCTTTTTTAAATAACTAAAAGCAAATATCAATTAATTAAACTTTCTAATATATAACTAATGATTTTTAATAGAACTTGTAGTAGCTTTTAAGTTTTTACTAAGATCAATTTATTAAATTAAAAAATGACTTTTGTTTTATGAAAACTAGATCTTTAAAATAAATAACTTTAAGAATACTGTTAAATTATTACTTAAAATGGTATGAACATTTTCATGGACCACATACCACGTAGAGTTATGCATAATTAAAACCAAACAAAGTTTTTTAAACTTCACGTTAACACTCATTAAAACTAATAAATTAGATTTTCGTGATTCTAATGTGCAAATTCTTTTCAAAGACCATAAGAACATGATTCAGAATACTCTTAAGACCCGTCAACCAACATGAACGGATAAAACCCAACTTGAACTTACCATTGGTATTCTAAGGGTTATTAAATGCATAAAACAATGGCGTCTCCAAGAGCTCGATGATTTTTGTAGGCCTTGCACGAGCTATTAAAATGGGCCTCAAAATATATTAAAAGAAATTAAAAACTCATATAATATATAAAATATATTCAAAGAAATTAAAAACTTATGGGTCTCAAACCTTGATGGGCCTTGCACGATTGTCTAGCCTGCACATTAGGGCTTAGCACGGTTCGGTTCGGTTATTAGGCGAAACCCAAACCGAAACCGAAGTAATCGGTTATTTGAATATACCAACTGTTCGGTTTTACGGTTATTTTCGGGTTTTTTTGTCAATCCTGTGTAGACATTGTGAAAAAAAACATTTAAATGAAAATGCATATTTTAAGCTTGTATAAGAACGCAATAGAGTACCGCATATATATTGAATTCAGAAAAACAAAAATAGACACGTGTTAAGTTGAACTATACGAATACAAAGTTGTTAAATAGAGTTTAAAATTCAACAAAGTTTTTAATTAAAAACACATTATAAGTTTAGTCCCAATCTTCATTCATCATCTTATTTATCTTCAAAGTTTAGTTCATTCCTCGTCATTTTGATAATCTTTATCACCATCAATCGTTTCGGTTCGGTTCGTTTTTTTTAAATGGAAAACCGAAAATTCGGTTTTTCAAAAATACAAAAAATAATGTTTCGGTGCGGTTTTTCGGTTATTTCGATTTTCTGCTCACCCATAACGCACATGCTCTAAGAGGGCCCCGCATAAAACCAATAATTTTGAATTCGAACATAGCACCTCTACGTATAAAGTGACAAGTATTTAATTAGATGCTGTGCCAAAATATAGTGCTAGCATTTCCCAAATGGGTTTTAAGATTTACATATTTCTGTATTCAAAAAATATAATATAAGGTGCATGTAAAAACATTCAACTGATAACTTTAATTGTTTCAAAACCAAAAAAAGAAATATTGAATTTAAAAATGACATGAGTCAACTATGATATATTGTAAAAAGTGGCATCATTAGGAAATGATGAAGCATGAGGCACAATGCATTGAGGGTAAAATGTCCCCCCATCTATAATTTTCAATCTTTCTGGTCGACGCATCATATCGTCGTTTTCATATTCTTTATCTTATGTCACATGTGAATATGTTCTAGAATATAAATATGTACCTATACACACACATATATATATAAATAAGAAATATAAAAAATAATATTAGATTTTAGGATTAACTGTTTTTAGTATATCCTTTTTTAAACATCATGTAACCCCCATCCCGTTACCTTATCCCACTATAGACTTTACCTATAACGTAACTTGTAAAAGAACATGAGAGTCGTCAACTATGACTAACGTGTTTCAGGTCACGAATTACGTCATAGGTTTAAACCTATAATGGTTCAGGCAAGGGTTACACATCACATGGACAGTGCCTACTTGGAGGTCGACAAATCCCGGCCTGATAACACTAGTAGGTCTGAAAATTTTCAGAAATTTATACATATATAAATATGTATTCTTAATATTATAACTCAATTTATTTAAGCTCATTTTTATTAAAAAAAAAATTTGCACAACCCAAATCATAACCCAATAAAAATTTAAGGCCCAAACTTTTTCTCGCTTTCGACTCATAAAATTTTAACGATTTTTCGAGACAGTCTTTGCATAGTGAAAGTGAATATTAGGGTCATTTTAGCACAACCCAGTTCCTGATCACTTATTATCTGTCATGCATGAACTACTTACAACAAATCTGACATAACTTATACAAAGATTCCATTTGATAACATGCCATCATAGGATACCTTTTTAATATACTTTGTAACGTTATTCTCTGTCTTGATGATAATATCATGATCTACTTAAATTACTTTTTTACCTTTCCATACAAAAGAACACCAACCATAATCTTTTAAAATAAACACAACATGATATAAACAAAAATCATGATTAAAACTCAGAAATCACATATATTTTACAGAGGAAATGGTGGTACAGAGAATCAAATTCCAAAGAACAAATGAAGCATAAACAGAAGCTTGTTTTTTTACAGAAAAATATGCTTATTCTTCTTCCAAAATCTCCTCTGTATATATATTATCTTATATATTTATATATATCTATATAACCAAATTAATGTTCAAAATCTTCTAAACATATGATACAAATACAACATCAACACGAACACAAGAATGCCGCTACTTACGACAGTCGAAATGAAGAATTACTTTCATCATCTGAAGAACTAAACTGTCGAGTAAAAACCGGTAGAAGTGTTGGGTTAACCGGCACAGGAAACTTATGAGCCGAGCTTACAACAATCCGTTCATTTACCGACACGACTTCTTTGCATACCCGATCAAGAACCGTCAAGAAATCTCTTACCACCATGAATATTCTCAACGGATGCGCTTCTTCCTTAGCTGAATTCCCGTGAAAATATTCGGTTATTTCTTTAACTAAAGAAAAAGCGACACTTTCTTGCGCTTGTATCTTAATAATCTCTTCTTCAGCTGTTTTCAAAAACGTGTTCATAGATTCGGTGAATCGTTCTCGGTTTACACTGTTGGGAATCGTCTCGTTTAACCTAACGACTTGAGAAATGTCTAAAATACCCTGCGATAGTTTAGTGACGTCACTATTAAGGATGTCTGAATCCATGGTGGCGGCTTTTTTGACATTTGAGAGTTCTGAACTGATCCCAGCAACGACTTGGAGACCAAATTTTCGTGTCTTTGCGTCATTAGCGACAGTGGGGTGTTGCGCGTCGGGATTGGAAAGGCGTGCTCCTTCGCTTTTGATTATTTCTTGAACGACAAAATGTAGAAGAGTTGTTTTACCATCAGTGCCTTTGACATCTACGAGTTTAAGGAGTGTGTCGAGTTTGAACGCGTGTGCGTCACCGCGGTTTGTGCCTACGTTCATGCGGTTTCCGGTTTTCAAAACGGCTTCTAGAAGTTTTAGGAACATTCGGCTGTTTCTAAGCTCCTCGCATGCCAACTGCAACCGTTTTATTAAAAGATTTAGATTATCATTGTAATAGCATTGACGTCATAGAATAAAACATGTTTAAAATCAGGCTGTTCAAAAAGCTCGTGACTTGTTGCTCGGTCTGCTCTTTATTAAATGAGCTGACCCGAGCTAGCTCAGTTTGTAAATGAGCTCGAGCCTAGTTAAGCTCTTTTAGTTGGCTCAGCCAAATTTAACCCAAATTTAATATATAAAAATTAAAATTTTCGAAGTTTTGTTAATAATGCATTTATAAGAAAAACATACCTCAAGAAAAACATACCAAATCAACATTTTTAATCCGACTAATTTTGACCGTCACACAACTCTCCCAACTTACATATCTTGAAACAAAGCTAAAGTAACAAAGAAAAACATACCTCAAGAGTTTGAAATGAGCGTTTAAGGTACTCGACCTCCGACTCAAAGTTAGATATGTAAAGCATCGCCTCGATTCTTTTAAACGCAAACGGTACATCAAGAACCGCCTTTAAAAACTTCTCAGCCGGGCCAAGCTTAACCGGTGTATCATCTTTATACTCTTTTAGCTTCCGTTCTTCCTCTTTAGTCGGAGCCATTTTCAACAAACTCTCAAGAAGATCGGTCCCTAGCGTATCCGCATTACCTAAACGATCACACCATTTTGAACTGATTAAATTAACTAATATTTAAAAATGATAATAATAACTTTGATTGGATTGAATCAGTTTTAGTAATTTACCTTCTAAAAGTGCATCACAAACTTCCTCAATTGTCACGTTAACCGCCCTAAGTAAAATCGAAATGTTTTGTGACTTCTTCGGGTCAAGAACTCGGGTTTCATGGCTCGGTGGAGACGGTAGAATCTGACGTCTTGTGGCGGATGATTCAGTTGAACTACTCGGGTTCGGTGTCTTCACGACGAATAACGTCTCGATCATCTCCTCATTCAACCTGCAATCAAGAATCCAAAATCCCCAAATTGTAAAATCAAACTTATTAATAACAAATCACAAATTAAAACAATTTAAGGGTTTATTTTGTTACTTGAATGAGCTTGATTTAAGTTGATCCCACACCATTTCGCGATCGGAGCTTGCCCGGACTTTATCCCAATGTAAAGGCTTCAACTTTGGCTTTGGAGTTTCAAGATTTTCTTGATTCTCCGGCAACGGTTCAATCGGTGACACGAGCGGTGGATCGTTCATTACGGATACGGGTTTTGCCGGTGGTACCAAAACTGGTGGCCGAATTGGCGGTGTTGGTGTTTTCGGGCTTGTTTCCCAGTGACTAGCAGGCGGCGGTGGTGGCGGTGGCGGCGGAATTCTCGACGGCGGAGTCGGCGAGTTTTCGTTTTCGTTTCCATTATCATTTTTATTTTCATTTTCATTTTCATCACTTGATGAATCTATTAATCCAATCAATCCAATTTCCGGCGATGGGATAAACAGAGACTCCGGCACAGGCGGCGGTGGTGGTGACGGTGGCGGCGGAGCTGAGCGAGAAGGCGGTGGTGGCGGAGTTTGAATTGCAATCAGCTCCGGTGATTTGGGTCTCGACCGAATCGGACTCAAGCTCACCGGAGGCGAAATACTTAACGAAATCGACCTCGCGGGAGAACCCGAGGTCGAAGACGAGCAAGAAGAGGAACCCGAACCGGACCCGGATCCATAATTCTTAACATTAACAGGAACACTAACAAACCCAGAGCCAGATCTAGTGCTAATAGATCCTTTAGGAGAATAAAACTCCTCAAACTCTTCTTCTTTAGAAGACTCCACTTCCCCATTCTCAAAACTAATATTCCCCAAACTACCCTTCCTCCGTCCTCCAACTCCACCGACACTCGCAAGTGGAGGCAGAGGACGGAGTTCTGGCGAATCCAATTTACCCAATTTGGGTAAGGGTAAATTGGATTCGCCACCTCTACGATTGTCAATTCCACCTGCCTTTGTCGCATCAATGGAATTGACAATCGTACCGAGGTATAGAAACTCCGCACTAGTTTGCGAAGGCCGAGTTAGCTTCGGAATCCGATTAATATTGTTATTATTATTATTGGTATCAGAACCTCCACGACTAGTGTTATTGCTATAAATAGCATTGCTAGTAACAACCACTCTACTACTACTATCGGATCTATGAGTTTTCTCGTCGCTAAAGGTGTGAGCATCATTCTCATTCTCATTTCTTCTTCGCTTAACTCGTAAATAAACGACAGCCGCGATAACAATTGCGGCGGCGATTGCTAACGTAACCGCCGTCGCAATTAATTTCGTCGAAACGGGTTTGGATTTCGACGAACTCGGGAGATTTAGCGACGAGATGTTCGCTGGGAAAGAAGCCGAGGGAGTTGAAGTTATCGGCGGTGGTGGTTGTGATGGGATGTCTTGGAAAAAGGGGTGGTCCGGCGGTGGTGCGGTGGTGGTGGTAGGGTTAGGAGTGAAGGGTACATCGGATGATGGAGATTGTGGTGGTGAGTCTTGTGGGAAGAATGGTTGGTGCAAAGTCCGGCGGTTGTTATTGTTACCGGCGGTGGTGGTTGTGAGTGAGATGAGAATGAAGAAGAAGATGAGGGTGGTCATGGGTAGGGTTTGGTTTGGAGAGTAATAATAATAATATTATTATGGGTAGAAGATTGATTGGAGAAAGTGTGCCATGAATTGAATGTTGTGTGTGAATGAATTAGCAGTAATTTGATTTTGATGGGAGGTTGAGAGATGGATGCAGGTGGAGTGTGTGTTTACAGCTAAGATTTAGGTACGGTAATTGTAGGCAATTGTGTACCGTGATTTGGATTTTAATTCTTTTTCTATTTTAAGGTGTACACTAAATAAATGATTTGATTGTTTCAACAATAATATACTACCATTTACTACTATCTGACATACATATTCAACTTTTACCTTTCGTGACTCACAGAAACAAATACGAATTTTATGTCTTAAGTTACAGAAGAAGTTTAACATTCACGTATTTTTTTTAACCAATCTGAACCTAAAAAACCGAGAGAGGTTAGAGTCGGGTTTCAGTTCATTTTCTTATTAAATTCAAAATAATTACAATAAAAAAACAGATAAAAGTATTTTTTTTATGTTTATTTAAGATAAAAAAACATATTCTTTTGTTTAAATCTATGTGTTATGGTAAGGACGACTACAATATTTGAAAATTTATGTAAGAAAATCGAGTAAATGCATTCTTATATTTAAAAAAAAAAGGCTAATACCTTTAAAAGATTTTAATTTTTTTTAAAACATTATACGAATCAAATACACCCTTATATTTCAACAAATCATAGTTTTGATGATAAAAGTTTGAATATAAAAAAAATTAAAAATATATATATAATAATCATAACTATTTAGGTATATAAAGTGATCTTAATGTGTACATTTTTGTAGTGGCTAAATATATACATAAAAAAATTAGAACAACTACTTTTTTTGTATTTTAGGCTACCGTATTTTTTAAATTTGGAGAGTTTCGTTATCCCATTCTAGCCAGACTATGTTATCTTAACAAGGCTCACGCTGACTTTCAGAGTTTGGCTTGTGCATTCCACCGGGAAACAATACCGCTAACTGCCACTTGATAGTCGTTGTGTCACAATTTACACAAGACCTAGCTCAAAGCCTTCATTGCCAATATACACTCAAAGTGACACATGTAAGATTCGAACTTGAGTCTTCATTGAGAACTCAAACCTTCTACTACTAGGTCACAAATGACACAAGAAAAGTTTAATTTAAAAATTGCGTTTTAAAAATGATTAACCATTTAAGGTACGTAACATTTCGATTAAGCTAATTTGGATTGCTAATTTACGCTTAACTTACATAACAATCAATTTCCTTATTAGGAAAGCATTAAAATTATAAAGGCCAACGGTATATTTTGTAGGTATTCGATTACATCATTTACATTTCTAGAATTCTAGTTAGTTCTATTAAACACTTTTATACAATCAATATATATAGTCTTTTGAACAGCTTATACAACTGATATCTAGAAGGCATTCTGTAAACCATATTTTATCGATCTCAGCTTAAACAATGTTATCAAAATTGCTCAGCACAATAAAAGTAGATACATATCTATATAATAATATAAATACGATACGTACAATACGTAAACTTATTTGTTTTATTGTTTGATTTTATAGTAACTGTAAGTTTAATAAGTTATTATTATTTTAAATACAAATAAATAAAGTTATTACTTAAAATACCTTTATCATAGTTTATAGCAACCATCTTAGTTACAATTTGTTTTTTTTTACAACTAAATATCACAATCTACAAGTATTGAACCATTAACTTATGATTCTAAACCTGACCATCTTACTATCCTTCAAAGTAGGAATGGCCGTTGTAAATACGTCTTAATGTGAGTATTTGTTTAGAATGAAATATTTTAGGTCAAGACGAGTAAATGCACATTTCAACTACAACGTACAAGTTCCTATGCATGAGTACTTTTCTCTTGTTAAAAACTTAAATGTCACGGCATAGCTAGAGTGCATATTTAGGATGTGTTATAGTTGGGGTTAGTTAAGGTGTCATACCCATGCCACATATGCAGTGGAGATTTAACAAACCCACCAGTTAGCTCGTGCTTTGTAGTTAACTATACATCAAATAAAAGGAAAAAAACAAAAGAAAAAAGTGTGATCGATAATTCAGGGATGGCGGCTTCACCTTTCTCTGATATCAAGTTCGTTATTGTGTTATCATCCGCTCCATAACGCGCCGGATGGTGTAGCTGACATTAAGGGCCAGCCGGTAGGCAATAACTTCGTTTTTGCATCCCCATAATGTCCAATCTTATGGTAAGGTGATTTACTTCCCAATCAAATGGTTATGGCTCAAGCCTTATAGAGTGCATGTTTGATAACTTTATTAGTATACATGTAGAGTAAAGAATGTGTTTGTCGATCAAAACATAAATAAGAGACATAATAGAGAGTATACATAGTCAAAACACAATAAAGAACGTATACAAAAAGTATCATGAGAGTCAAGAAAAATGTCGGTAAAAGTAAGCAATCAATTAAAATGTGTTCTGATTATTTTACATACACATACAAATGGAGATAAAGTTGTCATACATATTGACAAATATCATTATTATATCATCGTACTCAGTATATCCCACCAATAGCAATGTTATGGTAGGGTCTGAGGAGGGTAAGATGTAGACAGCCTTACCTCTATCCCATAGGGATAGAGAGGCTGCTTCCGGTGAGACCCCCGGCTCGATAGTAGTTTTGCATCAAGCCTTGGACATAAGGCACATAGCACTCAATCATCGGGACACCGGCTGATTGGTGCATGTGCCCTTGTCTTTCGGCTATCAATGCCACCACATGATGCCTGATTAACCTTCCGCCACTTTTAACGTTATTTTCACGAGATTAGTAAAATAACGTCAAAATTAGTGCAATTTTACTTTTGCCCACCCGAGGGTTCACACATATATACATTATATGCGCGCACCGCAAGCAGGGCGTACATATTGACAAAAAGGATTGAAAATATATTTTTGGCGTTTTTATGATGTTGGTTAAAAAAAATGTGAGTAGAGCAGAGCCAAAAACGAACCCCATTTGATATTTTATATATATTCAAAGTAAAAAACCAATTCATTAAACAAGCAACAAATTTACCATCAACACGATGTGCTTTTTAGTAGGAAAATTCTCAAAATAAAATTTATGAAAACAAATTTCAAGTTTTAGATATCATTTGTAATAAATTTTAGAAATAGATATTATAAAGTGGGTATAATAATGGTTTAAAAGTGATTCTTGCAAATGTTACCTAAAACTTAAAATTTGTTTTCCTAAATGCTTATTTAGGAAAATAAGTATTCCGTACAAAATTAATCAAGTAGGTATAATAATGGTTTAAAAGTGATTCTTATTTTTAAATTTAAGTCTTAAATATTTATAAGTTTTCATTTGAACTAATCTCTTATTATATAATTTTAAAAGTTGTATAACATAGCATGCATTCAGCCATTCAATATAACAAAAAATTTTTCACATTTGTTAGATATAAAGCTAGTATGTCTAATATTTACACGATAACTAAAGTGACCGAAAAAATTAAAAAAACCATGCTTTAATTATAGTGAGTTTCCTCCAAGTGATGGAATGAAAATGATCATGTGGGTCATTGACACATAAGTGATTCAAATAGTCATTAAAATAGGTATAAAGTTAATGATTTATTTATTTTTCAAGACATGTAATACCTTAATCCTCTGCACATGAAATAATATTGACATATAAAATGAATAAATAAATCAAATAAAGAGTTTAAGTTAAAAATGTACGGATATGTAAATAATTCAAATGTTGTAGTCAAGTGGGAATATGAAAATACGAATTTCTAGAAATTGGGTGTGCGAACGAGCACCGACACATAAGGAAACAGGAATATATTGATAGAAGTATAAAACGAAGCATGGAACAAATAAACGAAACAAAATTAATATTAATTTAACCAAATTTTTAAATATTAAATATGTTTTATATTGAATTAAAAAATAAAAGCAGCATCACCCACGACCGCATTATTACCATGATTATGAGTCTAAATGTCCAATAGTCCATAATTATATTCATTCATACAAATAGACAACAGCCACCACTAATTTTTGTATGATCATACTAATTAAATAATTGGACCTCGGTTATTATATTGATCAAATACTTAATTAGTTGATTGAGTTTGGCTCAGTTGTCCAAACTCCAAAGAGAAAATACTGAGTAATTAACTTCATAATAGAAAAAGAAAATATGCATTAAAATGCTCCTAAATCTACGGCGGTCTACTCATGATAAAACAAACTTAAACAGCCACATTTTGAAAGAGACTATCTTAGGAGCTGATTGGAACCCACATTTAGAGCTATTAAAATGTCTGTTTAATTTAGAGGCTTCATTATTTATTCAGAGATTATAATTGATAAAACAAACACACTTTGCTGCTCACCGATACAAAATCTTTATAAGATCATTAACAGGCTACCAAGCATTCCCTTAATATCTTATTAAACACCTTAATACAATTGAGCTACAAGTCATTTCGTATTTACTCGTATTCATATCCTAACATATTTATCTAAAGGGTTGTTTGGCAATTTAGAGATGAGTTAATTAGAGGCATGACTGATTAAGAGTTAACATCTGAATCATTCAACGTGTTTTAAGAACTTAACCATTAAAAGATTCTATAAGCCGCCACTAAGAGGTATAACCAAACTTCACTCTATCTCTTACCGATTTAAAGATAGTCTTTTAACAGATCATTAAAAGGCTACTAAATACCCTTAAATTCCATGAAATGACATTCAACTTTTAACACAAAATTCTATATGATCTTATTTTGACTGTTTAAATGAAACAAGTCATTGCCAAAGAAAAACAAATCACAACCACATGCAGGACAAGTATAGAAACTTTTGAGAATTAATATTGAAGCCTCATTCTCTTTCTTTAAACTAAAAGTGGATGAAAGGACTTCTCTATATTTTTCTTTTCAAATATATATTTGTGACTTCAATATGCCTAAATTATGTTCAGAATTTTTTTTGGAAAAATGTGAAAATATGCTAGCTTTTTATAAATATTAACCATAAATACACCTATTTCATAAACATTTATATTAAAATATAGACCAACTAGTTTGAGGCCCACGTATTACACGAGTAATTGATAAAATTTTAAACTTTAACTACAAAGTAAATTACAGTCAACAAAATCATCATTTAATTATTGTTAATACAATTTATATAAAAATTACATAAATAACATTATACAAATATGTTACAAATAAGCAAAACTTTTCTTGTACACTACATTTGTGATTGTATTAGCTGGTATAAATTATTTATCAAAAATCAAAATCTTTAGTCAATATATGATTGTAACTCTTGTTAATGTAACATATATGTCTGTTTATAACTCTTAATATAGTCATGTATAGTTATCTGTGTGACAAATAAGGATATTCAAGTACATACCGCGACCCTAGATAAATGATAATATATATCCATGATATTAACAGAAAAAATATTCATACACATAAATGTCATACCTTTGATCAATTAATATATATGATGTCATTTGAGATCATTCGCTCTTGTTTATAAAAAAAACATGATTATTCCAAAAAAACAGATTACCTGAACTTTGAAGATATAATCATCATTAGAGTCTTTAAAATCTGAAATTGATTGATCATAATAAATTATTTGTTGTTATTAATATACTGCATATAAAAAATTTCAATTACTTTTATATATTAAAATTAAAAATTGTATAATCAAGAAACATATAAAACCCAAAATTTGAAAACAAAATGATTTGTTTCATTTCATATGAGTGGAAAATGACAAAGAAATAATAACCTTAAACTCATGTTCAACTAACAGTAACTTTTTAAAAATAAAATTGTGCCTAGCTTTATTATTTTGAATATAAACTTTATTAGACACTTTAATTATGTATCACTCAACATGTAACATTAACATAACCTCAAATCGTTGTATTTGTATAAAAATAAAATTACTAAGTTAATATAATATTAAAATGCTGTAAATAACTAATGAAAACGATATTCTAGGTTTCCATATCCTAAATGATTTTTGGGAAGCGAAAATAGTGGTAAGGTATTGAAACATATTTTTTAGTTTAAAATTTTGAACGCTTTTAATTAAGTAATTTATCTTATAAGACATAATAAATTAAATATATTTAAATGTTTAAAAAAGTATAAATCAAATCATAAAATGTATGTTTCTGGGACATTTTTGATTGAGTTATGAAAGAAAAATATTGAAAACTAAATATTGATCTTGTTGCTAACCATTTATACTACACAAAAAAGTTATATAAATAAATGATAGATAATTCATATATTAAATTGTTATTCATATGGATTATAATTATAATATTCAACTTCAATGATTAATGCTAAACACCAAGATATATATAATATGCATTCTTCATTTTGCAATATTTATATAAAATATTTGGAGAAATTAAGAAAATATACATTTTCTTGAGTTCAAATACATATGAGAAAATTTTAAATTCAAATTTGAAACTAATCATATGTAAAAAATTATGCACGACTGCTCAAATCCCAGTTTAAAGCAAGCTATAATTTACAATGATTTTAATTACCTATGATTTTTAAAATTTATTCTGATAGATCTGCAACATCAATTTTGATATTTCCTTGATTTCTTATCTTTCACCATTAATGTTAATAAATGAATCGAATACGATTTACATTTAATAAAAATCAACTTGAATTTATATATTGAAATAACTTAAAATATAAGAATTATATGTTGAAATGTTGAAAAAAGGGTGAAGATGACTATGAGAGTGACAGGTGGTAAAAATGAGTAGTTATTTATTAGAATAGGTAGATTGTTAAACAAAATATGGGTGTTTAAATTTATATAAAATCTAACTCTAGAACACGTATAATACACATAATTTATCAAATGTTAAAATAAGTAAGACGGGTTATTTAAAAGAAAAGAACAAAATTAAGTTAATCAAAAAACTTCTTTTATTAGAAGAGTAGGAAGCATGATAGAATAGAGATAAAATTATAAATTACTAGCTTTTATCTCATGTTTAAGAAGTTGTTTTACGTTATTTGTTTCTAATATATATATATATATATATATATAATTGATTTCTTTTGAGAATCACTTTGAGTTTTAAAACTCGAAAGAACTCAACACAACAATTTTTTTTTTCGAATTTTTTACACATGTGTAATACGTAAGTGTAAGTGATGTACAAAAAATTACGGTATTTTTTACACACCGAATCGACTTTTTACACATGTGTAACTAACGTTTAAACTTGTGTAATTATCAAAAATATATATTCCCTCTCCTGCTTCATTTTTTAATTAAATTTAATCTCAACCACATATTTCATATCATTTAATTAAATGTGTGGTTTAAAATTGAGTTCTTAAAGTTCTTAAAAACTCACCATGGTTCTCAAAATAACCCTCCCACATATATATATATATATATATATATATATATATATATATATGAAGGATTTTAATTTTATTTATTGTAACGAAGTTAATAATATACTTAGTATTAGATGATGAAAGAGTTTCATAAATAAATGAAATGTTATAACCCGGTTTAAAAGCTATCTGGGTTTGTTGAGACTCATGACATACTTTTTTTTACTATAAAATTGTTTCTTTATTATAAATATCTTTTCTTTTAAACCGAATATTAATTTTTTGTATATCCTTATTTTATAGGATTTTCATATCAAATATTTGGTTGATTAATTTTTAACATAACGTGATGTTATAACCTGTTTACGGGCTATCTGGGTTTGGTGAGACTCATACTCGTGAATTCAGGTCAAATGCATAACAAACCTTTATTTACAAATAAAGGCAAACTGGTGGCTTGAGAGAATGTAAGGAGATTTCGGGTATGTTTGACAGGAAGCTTTTAGGAGCTTCAAACTTCAAGCTTTTAAGAAAAAGCTCATAATCAATTAAAAACCTTGTTTGGTTCAAGGAGCTTGAAGCTTTTCGGTCAACAGGAAAAACTTAAAGCTTCTACTAGTAGCGTTTAGAAAGAGCTACAAGCTTTTAGAATTTTAATTTACTTAATAACCTTCCAAAATAAATACATTTACTATTATTATTTTTAGTTATGCCCATTTTAGTAATTTTATACGTTTTATTAAAACATCTAGCTACTCTGCTAAACATCTAAATATATCTAAAAATCTACAGCTACAGCTTTCAACCACCAGCTACAGTTACCAGCTAGTTTTGCCAAACATACCCTTCGTTTATATATTTAAGATTAAGATTAAAAATAAACAAATTTATTTATTTAATAAAATTGAAATACCAAATTTACGTTTAGAACTCGGGGTTAAAACCCCAATTTACCATATTTTCTAAAAAGTGAAAAGATTACAATACGTCTAAGAGTATTCTCAACCCATTCTTTAAACTTGTCAAACCCATATAATTTAGGGTAAATTTTAAGAAAACCATCAAAATCACCTCTCCAATCCATTCCCTATTATATGGATAAGTTATATGGCAACTAAAGTAAAAGCCCAAATATAGGGACTCACTTTTGATCCATACCATATAATATATCACCTATCTCACAATCACCATTTACTATATAACAAGACAAAAGAGAAAAAACTAATAAAGAATTAATTTATGGATATGAATAGGGAATAGAATTGAAAGAATTTTAAAAAATGATAAGCAAATTTATGGAATGATGATTTTTAGCTAAATTATAGGGAAAAATATATGGAATGGACTGTGAATGCTCTAATAATAGTTTTGAAAATTAACGTACTTAAAAGGTTTCCATAAAGTTGATTTGTTGATTCATGGGACAAGGGCGTGTGAGCCGGTCGTCGAATCTGGTTCCTTACACATTTACATTTTACACCCAAATGAAAAATCTATAATGTTTGCGAAAGTCGAAACCGTTATTGTATTTTATATATTTATTTATTTTATTAATTTATTTTTATTTTGGATACGTAGGATTATAATTCGTAGGTTGTAAGCAAGCTTTAATCGGTGGCACATTTATGCGAAATTGTGTTAACCTTTTTATATCAAGACCATTTTCTTTATTTTTAAATATTTATAGTGTCACATCAATCACTTTAGTTATTGATTGTAAAGGCAATGGTTATTTATACATCCTTTTTGGTTATTCACACACCCTTTTAACACACATTTAAACCCTATATACATCCTATAAAGGGTGTATGAATAACACATCCCATTGTAAAAAGTAATGGAGCCAAAACAATACAAAGAACACAGCAAAACATGCTATAAATTGGACATCTCGATTACATTACACAACATCTAAAAAATCTAACACCAAACCAAGACCGTTGAATTTTTATTAGGTTACATTTTGGGTTGTGCAAATTTTATGTTATAAAAAATGAGTTTAAATGAATTGAGTAAATTGGATTTAATCATTGAGAATAGTTATGTTTTTCAATCATATATAAGTTTTTAATAATTTTCAGGCTTACCAGGATGATCTGGCTAGGAGTCGACCCCCCCCCCCCCCCCCTTCTTAGAGTCACCTCCGAGTGGACTCTTATAAAAGACAAATTTTTGTTTAGAGAGCGTCATTGAACAAAATAGTTACAACGGACGCTCTTAAGAAAAGAAAGAGTAAAAAATGGATAAGAAATAGTCAATAAGCAGCATGATCAAGTTGGTGTCCCTTTAATGTTCTAAACGTTTTGTAATGTTTTCTTTGGTGTCTGTATCTTGAGTTTTCTAGCTACTTGGACTATCTCTTTTATAATATATAAATATATATATATATATATATATATATCCACCTTTAATGCTAAAATTAACTAAGCAATTTTGCTTTAAAAAGTAATGTTTATATATTTAAAATCAAACTTAACCTAATACTATGACATATATTAGGTCCCAGCAGAGCCCAGTTGTACCCGCAAGACTCACCTCGAAGAGGGACGTCTGCGCAGTTGGACCCGCAAGACTCACCTTAGAGGGACGTCTGCGCAAAGACCAACTGGATCCGCAGGACCCACCACGCTCAGAGAGATGAAGACCTTACGCGCAGTACGCCAGCTGTTCCCGCAGGAAAAACCTCATAATGGTGACGTACTCCGCCTGTTCCCGCAGCTGCGGATACTAGCCATCAGGGAAGGCTACCCGCACTAATAGCAAGGCTACACGCACAAGGCACTAACTCTCAAATAATTCAGTAATGTCACCTGAAGAAGGAATGAGCAAGCCGGGAATACTCCCGCCCAAAGCCGGGAATACTCCCGCCCAAATGAGCCAGTCCGTACGCTTCTGGAGGATCTTTTGTACTATACCTGCCAAGGTATGGACAAAAGATCTGACCAAAGCAGCGACAGTTCACTGACAACAGTACGACGAGCAGCATGCTCTAGTACTTAAGGTCACTATCAGCCGCTGCCTACTCACCAACCCTCATCGTGGCACGTACATAGCCTGCAGTTGGTGGAAAATGAATAGTACACAGCCGGCCATGTCACTATCAGCCGCTGCCTACCCACCAACCACCAGCATGGCACGTGCATAGCCTGCAGTTGGTGGAAAAGGAATAGTACACAGCCGGCCATGTCACTATCAGCCGCTGCCTACCCACCAACCACCAGCATGGCACGTGCGTAGCCCACAGTTGGTAGAACAGGAATATTATACAGCTGGCTGTACCTGCTTGGAAACCTACCTTCGGCTATAAATACTCCAACACCTTGGAACGGTATCATTATCTTATATCTTCACATATTATCTGATATCTGCTCTAGCTATTTCTCTTAATATACACTTATATTCAGAGCAATCTAGTCTGATTCTCACGCCGGAGGGTGGTCACAAGGAGGTACCCCCCTTCTCAGTGACGAGCTCACGGTGTCTGTTTTGCAGGTTAAGAAGAATAACCATCTTTGCCGGACCTAACCCTCGTGGGAAACATCTACTTAACCCCCAGATTATCCGTAATCTGCCGGGGTCACTTAGTGTTTCTTCATTGGCGCCATCCGTGCATAAAAGCTAGAACTTATTCTTTTTCAGTTTTTTCAAAACTTCTGGAAAGATGGTTAAGGTTACTCCGGTGCCAAGGCCAGCGAGTGACCAAGAAACCCCGGTAACCACAACCCCAGCTACTGGGGGGAATACCGGCGGATACACAAATTTTACGAACACTACCCCGGTTACCCAAGCCGGGGCAAGTGCAGTAAACAATCATCCCCTGGGATTCGTTGATACCCAGGCGGAAAGACAACGGACGAGGCTCCCCCGCCAAACACTTGATCAAGTTAAAGCGTGGGCGGAAGCACGTCAGAAGGAATTCCAAGCTGAGTTGGATGAACGCTTACGTTCACTCCAACAGGCTGACGAATTCGGAAGCACTCGACAACATCTCAACATGAGCAATGAGTGCGAGTACTAGGATGATGATCGGGAGGAATCCGACAGCGACGCAAACCCTCGCCATAGGGCGAAAGGGAAGCGTAAGGAAACGGACTTCCAACCGAGAAGGAATTTTGGAGAAACCTTCAAACCAAAAAACGCGGGTGGAAACCCACGTGACTTCTCTAAAACCTTCAGACCAACTGTGGCAAATGCGGGAACGTCCAAATTTGCAAGGGACATTGCGGAAGCAATTGCCCCGAAAAGTGCCAAACAAATGTCCAGCATAGGCACATATGATGGTATATCTGACCCAGACGATCATTTGAACAGATTCATAGCGGGGGCAACCGTCAGCAATTGGACGGAACCCACGTGGTGTTACATGTTCCAAATGACGCTTGTTGGGGCAGCCAGAGCGTGGTTCGACCGTCTACCGGTCCACCACATCTACGATTGGGCAGACTTCCAGCAGAAGTTCAGCCAACACTTCAGTCAACAAAGAAAGTATACCGAAGAGCAGTGGACGATCCTTAACTGCATCCGAGAGGAAGATGAGTCTTTACTAGACTTCATCACGCGCTTCAATTCAAAGAAGCTAAGTCTGGGCACTATTAGCGAAGATCTTGTTCGAGCTGCCTTCATCCAGGGCGCGAAAGACCCAGAGCTCATCCGCACCTTGACGGGTAAAGATGGCATGCCATCCACGTGGGATGCCATCATGACAGCAGCTAAACGCTTCGCGGAAACAGAAAAGCAACTGGGTAGAGATCTTCCCCAGAGCACAAACCTCTACACACAGAGGACAAGAGAAAACAACGTCCTTACCGCCCGACTAAACAAAAAGAGGAAGCTAGGCATTTGGCAGTCAAGGGTAAACTTTGACACCTCATCCGGCTCGCACCCTCGGTTAGGCGGAAGGGATAACATGCAGTTGTCGAACCGGAACTCCAGATGGACGCCACTCACCAAAAGCGTCACCGAGATATTCGCCACCGAGAGGCTCCCATGGCCAGAGGCTCCAATTATCCGACAGCGTCCAAACGCTGATCAAAGCAAATCCTGTGACTTCCACAGGACAAAATGCCACACCACCGAGGAATGCTTAGACTTGAAGGACGTCGTCGAAGCATTTGTCAGAGATGGGAAACTCACGCACCTCGTGGCGTAATGAACGCTGAGCAGGCTAATGCGTGTAGAACCCCAGTTGGGGAAAACACGAATGAAACTGCAGCTTCAATGTTGGAGACTACATACTGCGTAAACAACGAGATTCCGAACCAGGTGCATATCGGCTCGAAAGGCTCGATGACACTCCCATCCCAAGAACATGGAAGGGAGCTCAATTACACAGGCTGCATGTAGATCAATTCCAAACTTGTAAAGAAAAGGCCCAGAGCCACTTCTAATGGAAATGATTCTCCTTATTACATTGACGCTGATGGTCTTACATTTATACTTATGAACTTTCCACACTGATATGCCGGTATTCACCGCATAAATAAGTGGGGAACTAAGTCGTTGCGTGTGGACGGCGGCAAAACCCGCATAAACACAAAAAACGGCAAAAATTTCTAAGAGATGAGGACAACCTTCACGCAGGTCAGTTGTAGGTGAAGTTTGGTCATCCCACTAAATGAAAGTGACGGTCATACCCGCACAATCATGATAGAGGAAACTGAACATTAACCTATTGACAACCGCGCGTCGAAAGGTTAACTTGTTCAAAACACTGATATGCCGGTATTCACCGCATAAATAAGTGGGGAAGTAAGTCGTTGCGTGTGAACGGCGGCAAAACCCGCATAAACACAAAAAACGGCAGAAAATTTCAAAGATATAAGGGAAACCTTCACGCAGGTCAGTTGTAGGTGAAGTTTGGTCATCCCACTAAATGAAAGTGACGGTCCTACCCGCACAATCATGATAGAGGAAATTGAACATTAACCTAATGACAACCACGCGTCGAAAGGTTAACTTATTCAAAACACTTAGAAAATTTCTAAAAAGATAAGGGAAACCTTCACGAAGGTCAGTTATAGGTGAAGTTCGGTCATCCCACTAAATGAAAGTGACGGTCCTACCCGCACAATCATGATAGAGGAAACTGAACACTAACCTATTGGCAACCACGCGTCGAAAGGTTAACTTATTCAAAGCACTTGGAAAATTGCTAAGTTAAACTAAAGTATGCATGAGCGAATCATATATTGTTTGAGGCAAAACACGTGCCAAATTAAACTATAATATGCATGAGCAAGTCATACAACGTTTATAACGCAAGCCATTAAGTGAAAGTGACGGTCCTACCCGCACAAACATTTATATTCCATCAAAATTCAAATTTTACAAGAATTGCTGGGCACATACCCGCATACAAAAATATAAATCTATTCTAATAGTGGGAAGGGATCTAAAGGATCAAGCTTCAGGACCACTCCCTCCAAACCCACTTGAGCCCGCACCATCAGTTGGCTGTGGCGGTTCAAGGAAAGCCTTGAGAATAGTTAGCCCATCATCAGCAGCAGCAATTTCGTTCACCTTCTCCATCACCGGATGCGGGAATGCAGCATACTGGTTCACTGCTTGGTCGTAAGCAACTTCAGTGTCTACATCATAAAGAGGGAAGTTGGAAGGCGGGATGCCCTTCTCAACATACCCCAGACCAAGCAGGAAACCAGCCTTTTCCCCATCATCATGGGAAGCGTTGAGGGCTGCGCTCATGGCATCGTCATAAGATGTGTTCGTGAAGACCCGATGCACAACCTACAAAAAATATATGTATCAAAAACTTTTCTAAGTATAAAGAAAAGCGTGAAGAAACTACGGAACTACGCATACCTGCGACAACGCTTCTCGTAGAAGCCACTCCTTGGTGACCAGAGCTTCCTGGAGGGCAGCTTGAGATTCCTGGAGGGCAGCTTGAGCTTGGTCACGGGCGTGTTCGGCTTCATTTTGGTTAAGGTTGGCAAGCAACACTTCTTTAGCCGCAGCCTCTTCGACGCCCTTCAGCTTACGCTCAGTGTGGTCAAGCATACCCCTCTGGTCCAAGATCTCTTGGAGCTTCTTGGCGTCTTCCATGGCCAAAGCATCATGAGTCTGCTGAAGCCTCTCTAGTTTGGCTTTAAGCTCCTCATTCTCGGCGCGCAGAGGCTCAGCAACAGCTTCAGCCTTGGTAGCCCTCTCGGTCGCGTTCCATGCAGTCTCCTTAGCCAACCTAAGCTGTTCGTTAACAGCTTGGGTAGCCTTGGAAAGGGCCTCGAGCCGGGCCTGAACTTCAACCTCGAGGGCCTTGAAGGCCTTTTCCTTCTCCGCAGCAATGGCGGAAAGTCTCCTGTTCTCCTCCCGAATGGCCCGCGCCTGAGCCACTTCTTGGATACGCGCCGCCTTTAACTTGTCGTTTTCACGACAAAGTAACTCGACGCGCGGCTGCATTCGAGCAAGGAGAATTCGAAGCTCATTGGTTAGCCTACCCTCCTGGTAGCTAGCCATTGCCTCCCCCAGCGCACCGCTCGGGGCTGCGTGACGCGCCCACTCGACGCGGTCCACAGCCGTCCGAAGGGTTGTTCCCCGGCGGATGTTCCACCGTGGAACATACACCTCATTGGAATCCGACACTGCAAAAACAAAAAGCAGTTAGGAAAAGATGATATAAAAAAAAGGCCAAAATAACCCTACGCACCTGTAGGGTCGACAACAGGCCGGTAGCCGCCAAACCCATCACCCGAACCTAAGGGATATCCATCCAAGAGGTCAGGCAGATGGGAAGGAGGCACAGATTGGCTAGAAGCCCCAAACATACCTGATGAACCGGCCGGGGACGAGGTAGTCGCCGGTGCCGGAGGCACGGTTGAAGCCGCCGCGGTAGAGACCATCGGTGGTGAACTCACTGGAGGTGAACTCACAACCGTGGCCGCCGCTGCGGAGGAACCCGCAGAAAAAATCATCGCCGGCTCAGTGAAAGATGCAGTGAAGATGGCACTGACAGCCGGCGGAGATGACGTTACAGTTGGAACAGTTGCCTCAACGGGATGAGCAACTGAACCAATAGTGCAAACAGGCGCATCCGCCTGGGTCATTGCCTCGGGTAGGTTGACCAAACCTACCGTCATGGGTCCAGAGACGCTCCTTCCCGCTCCACTCGGGAATGCGGTTGCATCCACGCCTGCATGAAGACAAGATATTAAAAACAATGGCGGAAAGAATTGCGGGTAAGATGAATAAAAAGTATACTTACGAGTTTTCTTGAGCTTGAAGGTTCTGACAGGCGGAGACGAACCCGATGGAGCCGGCCTCTTCACGCCGGTCACCGTCGTCGCACCGGGCTGCCCGGAGGTGACATCTGTCTCAACCTCCGGAACGGTGGTCTCACCACCACCATGGTTCCCCCCTGCCTCCTCGCTCTCGGTCTCCGAGTCAGACCGGTTCCCCTGATCGGCGGTGGAGGCAACCTTCGCCTTGCCCTTCGCGCCAGCAGCCTTCTTCTTCCGCACGAAGAAAGGACCATCTGCGGATTCCTCATCAGAAGATGACAAAATTAGAGGAATTCCAGCAGAGGTTTGAGCATGGAGAGGGCGGGGGTTAAAGAGCCCCTTACCTGGCCGCGTGGCGCTCAAAATCTCGTGGCCCGGCGGGTAGACCTCCACAAACCGATCCGCCGTTTGCTCTAGGATGGGCAACTCGTTCTCGTCAAGAGCACGAGTACCCAGCCGAGCGGGACCACCAGCCTCCCGCGGATGCAGGAGCGATTGTAAGTCGTTTCCCTCTGAAAATAAAAGAGAAACAGTTAGAAGAAAAACCCTAAATCAGCAAAAAGATATGAAGCATACCGTAAGGGATAGAGTTCAAACCGTATTCGAGGACGATAGGAATCTGTGGCGTCTCTGCCCAGCATCCTTCCATACCCGGCTCATCCCGAGCATCACCATCCCAGACTCCGCAAAGCGGTAAACCGGAGTCTGGATCTGGGAGATCTTGGCGAACCATTCCGCCTCCTGGTAGTTGGAGGCGTGAAGGTTGGGGAGTTCTCTCCCGTTATTGAATGTCATCGCAATAGGGACGACACGGGCAGAGATGTAGAAAAACTCCCGCTTCCAAGACCGAAGACTGCGCTCGGTAGCGCAGATCTTCAAACCCTTGATCCGAGTGACCAAGGTATACCAGCCCTGGATGCACCTCCAGGAATAGAAGGTCATCAGGCGGTCGACGCGGGGCTCAACGCCCAGAATGTGGCACACCCATTCGAAGTGGCGAACCTTAGCGATCGCCATCGGGTGCACCTCCGTCAAATGTACACCGTGTCTCTCCAAAACACGGTACACAAACTTCGTCAATGGGAACCTGAGATTCCCATAGATGAAGAATGCAGCATAAACCCCTATCTTGCCCTTGGGGGCATCATACACCGTCTGGTGAGGCTCAGGAAACTCAGGCTCGAAAGGCTCGAGCATGAACTTCCTGACGATGTACTGGTACAGGTCGACGGTAAGAGCACACTGGCACTCGCCAGCAGTACTCTTATCGTCCTTATCAGACGTAGACATCGGATTCTCGGTGTACACGTCAGACTCCTCGGCAGTAGCCTCAGGATCATGAATGGAAGACATATTTTGGATGTAAAGAAGAACGATTTCAGGAGAATGCTCGACGGAAAAGTTGGAGTATTCGCCGGAAATCGTTTAGAAGAAGAAGAGTGAAGTGAAGGTGTGGATTAAGATGCACCCTCTCCCCCTTTATATACTCATCGCAATGAATGCGATGAATTTAATGCGGAGGAGAGAGAAAGCGCAGGAGCAATGAAACTATGACACGTGGAAAGAGCAAGCTGGCAACAGCTGTTGAAAGGACGCGTGCCGTAAAATTCGCGCCCACGCGCCAGAAAACTCGCGCCCACGCGCCTGAAAAAGCGTCTGGAATGACCATATACCGTCACGTCGCCATAACTTCCTGCACGTCCTGAAACTGTCAGAAGAAACCGTCGGACGACGCTTCAACAGTTGGGACTGTTCTTATCCTTTCACCAACTCTTCGAATTTCAAAAAGATTCAAAAAGATTCAAAAATAAGAGGGACTACACCCCCTTACCTTGGCCACAAAGTAACTATAAGACGGGTGCAGGTACAATGTCAAGGCAAAACCCTTCACATACTTAGCACCCGCAGGGAATTGAAGCTAAGAATACCTTGGTAACCAAGTAACTATAAGACAGGTGCGGGTACAGTGTCAAGGCAAAACCCTTCACATACTTAGCACCAGCAGGGAATTGAAGCTAAGAATACCTTGGAAGTAAAGTAACTATAAGACGAGTGCGGGTACAGTGTCAAGGCGAAACCCTTCACATACTTAGCACTCGCGGGGAATTGAAACCAAGAAGGATCTTCTGGGCCATGCTTGCGGAAAGGGAAATAACATCCCCGCATAGCGGGAACGTTGAGAACTAGATTGTTTGAAGCTCCAAGATGGAATTGGTAGTTTAACATAATTGATCACTATATCTAAAACTACCAAAACCTCGTGGAGAATCAACACAAGTGAAACTCAACGCTCCTGAATTGCGAGGAGGTTACACACCTACCCGCATCATACCCAAAGATCAAGCAGAAAAGTCGGGAATTTCTGCACGTGACATTAGGAAACCCGCGGGAAGAATCCCCGCGGAAAACCTTAAAACTAAAAACCCTTTTCAAAACCCCTTGCTTAAGTCCAAAAGTTCACCTCACTTATTAACAATTCATGAGAAGAACATTGGACTGGGGGGACTTGAAGAGGTAGGTCCCAGCAGAGCCCAGTTGGACCCGCAAGACTCACCTCGAAGAGGGACGTCTGCGCAGTTGGACCCGCAAGACTCACCTTAGAGGGACGTCTGTGCAAAGACCAACTGGATCCGCAGGACCCACCACGCTCAGAGAGATGACGACCTTACGCGCAGTACGCCAGCTGTTCCCGCAGGAAAAGCCTCCCAATGGTGACGTACTCCGCCTGTTCCCGCAGCTGCGGATACTAGCCATCAGGGAAGGCTACCCGCACTAATAGCAAGGCTACACGCACAAGGCACTAACTCTCAAATAATTCAGTAATGTCACCTGAAGAAGGAATGAGCAAGCCGGGAATACTCCCGCCCAAATGAGCCAGTCCGTACGCTTCTGGAGGATCTTTTGTACTATACCTGCCAAGGTATGGACAAAAGATCTGACCAAAGCAGCGACAGTTCACTGACAACAGTACGACGAGCAGCATGCTCTAGTACTTAAGGTCACTATCAGCCGCTGCCTACTCACCAACCCTCATCGTGGCACGTACATAGCCTGCAGTTGGTGGAAAATGAATAGTACACAGCCGGCCATGTCACTATCAGCCGCTGCCTACCCACCAACCACCAGCATGGCACGTGCATAGCCTGCAGTTGGTGGAAAAGGAATAGTACACAGCCGGCCATGTCACTATCAGCCGCTGCCTACCCACCAACCACCAGCATGGCACGTGCGTAGCCTGTTGGAATACCGTATGCCCGAGACACATAATTAGGTTAATGTGGCTAGTTGTGTTTGATCCAAGTCGGGTCATACCCAATAACGAGTTAGACACACACCAATTATGTATTTGTTAAGATAAGATCTATGAGACAAATACAGAACACGATACATTCAGAAAATCGGGTTTCTGAATACTTACTTGAAAGTGTTAAATAAATTAATTGGTTAATTTATTTATTCAAATAATTATTATTAGAATGATTATTTAACTATGTGTTCTTTTATAAAATGGTTTATAAAAGATGGGGTGTTTATATATTTTATAAAGTATAAAATAAATAAAAAAAAAAATAAATAAATATATTTGGGGCCGGTTTTGGGTGGGCCCCACACCCCATGATTTTGGTCAATATCTTGTCATGGATTTGGTATGGGTTACTTGACCAAAAACACCTAACACCATGTCTTGATTTGATGGAATGATGATATAAAGATCAAGATCATAAAATACTTTCAAGTAACAAAAAACCACACAACTCTTTCTTTTCTTTCTTCTTGTTTTCGGCCAAGACAAAAGGAAGAGGCTCGGGTCTCGGTTTTTGGTGTTCAAGCTCCCTAACATAGCTCGGTGTGTGTTGGAGGCTCGGGGTATATTCCGTTTGAGGATTTTCCTTTGAAAGTCTAGCATCAACATCATCATCTTCTTCAACCATCAACTACATCTCTTAAAGGTTTAAGAATGTAAGTTTTACAAGCTTTGATAGTTTAGTTTTTCCGTATTACTTGATCCTTGCCTCGGGTTTCTAACATATAGATTATTGGTAATCTTATGACATGAATAAACTAGGTTGTTCATGAACACATATCATATAAACTTGTAATATATATGTATATATATATATATACATATGGATAGATATGTTTAGTTTGTAAATATCACGCTTCCGCCTTAATTGTGACTAGTTAAATGGTTAACTAAGTATAAATTATCCATAGAAACCCAACAAATGGCATCAAGAGCCGGGATACGGGAAACTAAGCTTCGGGTTTTCGGTTTTATATTTTTCCCCTTGAAAGATTTTATACAAAAATAAACATGCATGATTTTTTGTATTTAATCTTGTTATTATTTTGGCTTTGTTCAAAAAAAAAAATATATATATATAAAACCGAGTTCATGGGCCGAAGCCCAATTCGGATGTGATTGGGCCGAAGCCCACTTCATTAGGTTAATGGGTTAACCGAGAAGAAAAATAAAGGAGGGAAGAAAGTTAAATGGGCCGAAGCCCATTTTGGTTAAATGGGCCGAAGCCCATTAGACTTTTCATTGGGCCGAAGCCCATGTGTTTTGCACATGTGGGCCGAAGCCCATAATCAAGTTATTGGGTCAAGCCCAAATGGGTTGGGCTAGGCCCGATAAGGTCAAGGGGTTTTGGAACGGGTTCCTAAGACATAACGGGTTATGTTTGTTAAAACTAGACCGAGCCGTAGACCAAATGGATGTTTGTTGTGATTGTTATTAATTATTCAAAGTTTCGGTTTGTAATAATTAATTAGGGGCAATTTTGTAATTATTTATTCATATGGGTATGTAATAAATAGTTTATTTGTAATATCTTTATTTTATAGAAAAAAAAATGTATTAGGACATTTGTTATGTAAATTTAAAGAAGATTGCAAAATTGGAAGTTTGGGCCTTATTGGGCCGGGTATGGTGATAATGGGTCTCACAAGCCCATTAAAAGGGATTCAAGCCCAAATGGACCTAAGCCCACCCAATGAGCCCAAATGGAAGCTTATGGAAGCTTAGGCCCAAGTTCAAGCCCAATGGATCACAACGGGGTTGAAGAAGATGCTCGAAGCATTTGGATGCGGGATCGAGTGGGAGCTACAACATCCATGTGTCATGTGTCCCTTAGGATTGGACCTAAGACACACACTTGTCTCGGCTAACAAGTGTGGTCTAACTTAGTGGCTCGTGTCTAGTATAATTGTGTATGCTTGTTAATTGATTGTTTGAATATGTGGTTGCTAGATATTAGGATATCAACTTCGTCACATATAATTAATTAACAAAGCATAAAACGGGTTCTAATAATTATCGGTAATTACGTGACACATAGTTTAATAAAATGGATTTATTAACTAGCCGTCTCACGCCCATAATAAAATGGTTTTATTATAAATTAGAATTTTGAAAATGGTTTCAAAATAATCATGTTACTAAATGCATGTTAGAACATGATTTAAAGTTTTATAACTAGAATTATTAAAACTAAAAATCCCTTTTAAAAATTAAGGATAACAAGTTAAACACCATCCTTTTGTATTAACGCTTAACATATTAGTAAGCTCTTAGTGGGAAAAAGGTCCCCTAACCGCGTAGAGTAAATTAATATGTTGAGGTAATATTGGCATATAAATGGGAAAAAGGTCACCTAACCGTTTGTATGTTAATATTACAAGTTGATACAAGTAGGACGACTTAAATTAGAACCATGTGAAGAGGGTCACCCAAGCATGGGGTCTAATAGGTGTTGTTGGGATAAACATGCCGATACGAAATATGATTTCGAACCGGTCCCATAAACTCTAGAAGTTGCAAAAGGGTTTGCAATTGTTATGAATAACTACCTTGATAAACCGACAATGGGAAAAAGGTCACCTAACCGGAGTCGTGTTTATCGTTGGATTCTAGATTTTAATTATTAATTATATTTGGTATATATAAAAGGGTATTAATAATTAAAATATGTAAAACACTAAAATGAACTTAATTAAAATTCTGCAGATGGCCGCACACGTCGACGACAACATAATCCCTAACGTCCAAAACGTATCTCTCCGATCTATTCTCGCTAAAGACCGTCTTAACCACAATAACTTTTCGGATTGGTTCCGAAATTTAAGGATTGTTCTAAAACAAGAAAAATTATATCATGTTTTGGAAACACCTATCCCCAATGAACCGGAAGAGGGAAGTGAGGTCGAATATATGAATTGGGTCCAACACACGGAAGATTCCATTCAAGTGTCATGCCTCATGTTGGCGACTATGGTTCCCGAAATCCAAAAGGATTTCGAAAACCATAATGCGTACGACATGATTACTCAACTTAAGGAAATGTTCCTTAAGCAATCGAGGGTTGAAAGGTTCGAAACGGTTCGAGCCTTGCATGCATGTAGAATGGATGATAATCAACCAGTTTCAACTTATGTACTTAAGATGAAAAGTTACATTGATCGCCTCGCCAAGCTCAATTGTCCCATCTCAAAAGAGTTAGCAACGGATTTGATCCTTAACTCTTTGTCGAAAAGGTTCGACACTTTCGTGTTAAATTATAACATGAACGGGTGGGACAAAAACATTGGAGAACTTCACTCAATGCTTAAAACAGCCGAGGCGAGAATGGGTAAAAGGGTTTTACCCGTGTTTGCGATCAATGAAGGTAGATCCAAGAATCGATCTCAACCCAATCCTAAGGCTAAGGTAGCAAAAAGAAAGGGTCCTCCTATGCATCTTAAAGGTAAGGGCAAATCACCGGTTATGGCAAAGAAACAAAAGGTTGTGGAACCGAGGGGTCATAAGGATGATCCTTGTTTTGGTTGTGGTGAGACCGGACATTGGAAACGCAATTGCCCGGTCTACCTAAAGGAGCTAAGAGACAAGAGGAATGCGGGGCATGCCTCGGGTAATGTCTTTATGATTAATATTGAGCTAAATCTTATTTCTTCTAACACATGGGTATTGGATACCGGATGTGGAACTCATATTTGCAATTGGTTGCAGGGGTTCAAAAGGAATGAAGACTTAAAGAAGGGCGAAGTGAGTCTTTTCATGGGCAACGGTGCAAGGGTGCACGTGGTCGCTAGAGGAGACTTCACTTTATCGCTTCCAAGTGGTTTGGAAGTTGTTTTGAGAAATGTTTTGTATGCTCCTAGTTTGACTAGGAACATTATTTCTGTGCACCTTCTTAGACAATGTAACTTTGACTTTAAATTTGTAAAATCAGAAATGCATGTATCATCTAATGGTATCTTTTATTTTAAAGCTGTACCAAACAACGGTATTTATGAATTGGTTCATGACAATACCTTAAATAGCTCATTATATCAAACTTCCACTAAAAGACTCAAAAAGGATTTGAGTGATTCCTACATTTGGCATTGTCGTCTTGGACACATAAACAAGAATCGTGTAAATACTCTCCAAAAGAATGGTCTTTTGAAAACAAATGAGTTAGGTTCGTTTGATGAGTGTGAATCTTGTATTCAAGGCAAGATGACCAAAGAACCTTTTAAAGGTACAAATGAAAGGGCTAAGGACTTGTTAGGTATCATACATACGGATGTATGCGGACCTCTCAAGCCCACAGTAGGAATAGTGAAAGGTACTTCATTACCTTTACTGACGATTTTAGTCGATATGGGTATGTGTATCTAATGAAACACAAACATGAAGCCTTTGAAATGTTCAAGGAATTTCAAAATGAAGTACAAAATCAGCTCGACCGAACAATCAAGGTACTCCGCTCCGATAGAGGAGGCGAATACCTAAGTGATGCTTTTCAAAGTCATCTTAGAGATTGTGGAAATATTTCACAGCTCACTCCTCCTGATACTCCTCAACATAACGGAGTATCCGAGAGGAGGAATCGAACACTGTTGGACATGGTTCGATCAATGATGGCACGAAGCTCACTACCACCATCATTTTGGGGATATGCGCTACTTACAGCGGCTCGTATTTTGAATATGGCCCCGACCAAAAAGGTGGATCGAATACCCTATGAAGTGTGGCATGGAAAGGTTCCATCCTTTTCATATTTAAGGGTATGGGGATGCATAGTTTATGTTAAACGTGACACCCCAAATAAGCTTGAGGCTCGATCCATCAGGTGTATCTTCATAGGATACCCAAAGGATGATATAGGATATATATTCTATGATCCTAGTGAACAAAAGGTGTTTGTTTCACGCAAAGGATACTTCTTAGAAACTAAGTTCCTTATGGAAGGACCTAGTGAAAAGAGAGTGGAACTTGAAGAGGTTCAAGAATCACTGGATGATACACAGTTGGTCGATACTAGTTTTCAACACGAGGATGTTGAAAGTGATCAAATGGTTGATCATACACACGTTGCTCGCAGATCTAGTAGGATTAGTCAACCTCCCGAGAGATATGGATTTCTCGTGGATGATTGCTACTTGGTCGATTCGGATGAACCGATCTCCTACAAAGATGCTATGTCACAACCTGATTGTGACAAGTGGCTTGAAGCCATGAGCGCCGAGATGCAATCCATGCACGATAACCAAGTTTGGGAATTGGTTGATCGTCCACTTAACTCCAAACTGGTTGGATGTAAGTGGGTCTTCAAGAAGAAGACCGATATGCATGGAAATTTAGATACTTACAAAGCACGACTTGTAGCAAAAGGTTTCACGCAAACTCAAGGGATTGATTATGATGAAACCTTCTCGCCGGTCGCGATGCTTAAGTCGATCAGGATATTATTTGCCATTGCAGCTCATTTTGATTATGAGATATGGCAGATGGATGTCAAGACCGCTTTTCTTAATGGATATCTTGAGGAAGATGTCCATATGGTTCAGCCTGAAGGTTTTGTCGATCCATCTAATCCTGACAAAGTATGTAAGTTAAGGAAATCAATCTACGGGTTGAAACAAGCATCACGGATGTGGAATCATCGTTTCAATGAAGAAATCAAAGCGTTTGGTTTCGTCCAAAACGGTGATGAGGCGTGTGTGTATAAATGGGCTAGTGGGAGTATAGTCATGTTTCTTATTTTGTATGTCGATGATATACTTTTATTTGGAAATGATATACCAAGTATGGAAAGCGTTAAAGCGTGGTTAAGTAGTCGTTTCTCAATTAAGGATCTTGGAGAAGCGACATATATCTTGGGAATAAAGGTCTATAGGGATAGACAAAGGAAATTGATCGGACTCAATCAAAGTGCATACATTGATAAAATCCTGAAAAGGTTCAGGATGGAAAACTCTAAGAAAGGTTTGGTACCTATTCCTAGAGGAACCGTGTTAAGCTCATCCCAAAGTCCTAGCTCTAAGGAAGAGCAGGATAGGATGAAGCATGTTCCTTATGCTTCGGCAATAGGATCTATTATGTATGCAATGATGTGCACTAGACCGGACGTCTCGTATGCTTTAAGCATAACGAGTAGATACCAGCACAACCCAGGTGACAGTCATTGGATGGCTGTCAAGAATATATTAAAATACCTTAGAAGGACTAAGGATATGTTTTTAATATATGGGTCTGGTGAGGAGGAACTCGTCGTAAAGGGTTACGTGGATGCGAGTTTCCAAACTGACCGAGATGATTCTCGGTCACAGTCGGGATATGTCTTCATTTTGAATGGAGGCGCTGTTTCTTGGAAGAGTTCGAAGCAGGATGTTGTCGCGTTATCCACTACAGAATCTGAGTACATCGCCGCTTCAATGGCAGCCCAAGAGGCTGCATGGATGAAAAAGTTCATCATGGATCTAGGGATTATCTCTACCATTCAGGAGCCCCTAGAGATATTCTGTGACAATGAAGGTGCTATTGCACAGATCAAGGAGCCTCGTGCTCATCAGAAAACGAGGCACATTGAGCGCAGATTCAACTACATAAGGGATGAAGTTGAAAAGAGAAAGATATGTATTCATAAAGTTCATACCGATCAAAATATTGCGGACCCACTCACGAAGCTCCTCGATAGGCCAAAGCATGAGGGTCATGTTTGTGCATTAGGACTTCGGTATTCTAGTGAGTGGATTTAATCTGTATTTAGTGTTTGTATAAGAACGAATGTAATGGGTATCTCATGAAAATTAATTATGTTTTAATTATTCAATGAGTTATGTTCTATATTTGCATGTTTAATCCATGAATGACTTATGTTGTTCTAAACGTCCGTAGTCGATCATACTTGTGGGAACAAGTATGAAGGTAAGACTATTATGAACCCGGATTGGTTGATATTCATGTGATGAATATAGGGCATAGGTTTGCCACCAAGGTTCATAGATATTTGTGGGATACAAATATTGGACATGATCCGCTCTCAAGGATCACTGCATGGAGTTAGTGCAACTGATCATAAGTAATCCTTGAGTAAAGGAGAGTATCATTGTGTCCTTTGACCTGAGATGCATATCGGATCTGGTTTTTCATCAAGTCTGATATCTTTACTCTCTTCTTTGTTATTTCAGTAACACGATGACGTGTAAGAAAGAGCTCAGATATCATATGAGATGTCAACGAGGATGTATGCAGTCAAGATGGAATTTGTTCCTCTTATGTGTTGAGAGTTTAGATGTCTAAGGCCTGTTAAGTTAAATCATTGAGAGAATGATCACTCTGTGTCTCTTCGATTTGACAGGACATCTAGTAACAAAGGGATATAATGATAAGACTTACCTATATCATATCAAGTATGGACTTGAAGGGGATGATGTTATTGAATGGCACTTAGTCAAACACACTAGGGGTGGTGACCTGTTGTTAGGCGGTATTCACCATTAGCATTAACTTCTTATGAGTCACGTGCAAGTGGGAGATTGTTGGAATACCGTATGCCCGAGACACATAATTAGGTTAATGTGGCTAGTTGTGTTTGATCCAAGTCGGGTCATACCCAATAACGAGTTAGACACACACCAATTATGTATTTGTTAAGATAAGATCTATGAGACAAATACAGAACACGATACATTCAGAAAATCGGGTTTCTGAATACTTACTTGAAAGTGTTAAATAAATTAATTGGTTAATTTATTTATTCAAATAATTATTATTAGAATGATTATTTAACTATGTGTTCTTTTATAAAATGGTTTATAAAAGATGGGGTGTTTATATATTTTATAAAGTATAAAATAAATAAAATAAAATAAAATAAAATAAATATATTTGGGGCCGGTTTTGGGTGGGCCCCACACCCCATGATTTTGGTCAATATCTTGTCATGGATTTGGTATGGGTTACTTGACCAAAAACACCTAACACCATGTCTTGATTTGATGGAATGATGATATAAAGATCAAGATCATAAAATACTTTCAAGTAACAAAAAACCACACAACTCTTTCTTTTCTTTCTTCTTGTTTTCGGCCAAGACAAAAGGAAGAGGCTCGGGTCTCGGTTTTTGGTGTTCAAGCTCCCTAACATAGCTCGGTGTGTGTTGGAGGCTCGGGGTATATTCCGTTTGAGGATTTTCCTTTGAAAGTCTAGCATCAACATCATCATCTTCTTCAACCATCAACTACATCTCTTAAAGGTTTAAGAATGTAAGTTTTACAAGCTTTGATAGTTTAGTTTTTCCGTATTACTTGATCCTTGCCTCGGGTTTCTAACATATAGATTATTGGTAATCTTATGACATGAATAAACTAGGTTGTTCATGAACACATATCATATAAACTTGTAATATATATATATATATATACATATGGATAGATATGTTTAGTTTGTAAATATCACGCTTCCGCCTTAATTGTGACTAGTTAAATGGTTAACTAAGTATAAATTATCCATAGAAACCCAACATAGCCCACAGTTGGTAGAACAGGAATATTATACAGCTGGCTGTACCTGCTTGGAAACCTACATTCGGCTATAAATACTCCAACACCTTGGAACGGTATCATTATCTTATATCTTCACATATTATCTGATATATGCTCTAGCTATTTCTCTTAATATACACTTATATTCAGAGCAATCTAGTCTGATTCTCACGCCGGAAGGTGGTCACAAGGAGGTACCCCCCCTTCTCAGTGACGAGCTCACGGTGTCTGTTTTGCAGGTCAAGAAGAATAACCATCTTTGCCGGACCTAACCCTCGTGGGAAACATCTACTTAACCCCCAAATTATCCGTAATCTGCCGGGGTCACTTAGTGTTTCTTCATTGGACTATCTCTTTTATAATATATATATATATATCCACCTTTAATGCTAAAATTAACTAAGCAATTTTGCTTTAAAAAGTAATGTTTATATATTTAAAATCAAACTTAACCTAATACTATGACATATATTAGATGTTATTTTATTACAATTAAGTTTGTTCTTACATATGAAAAACTCACAAATTCATAATCTGGATTTTTGGATGAATAGAATCATTAACTAAACGGTGTAAACTCTAGAAGCGCCATATGCTTTTGACAACTATCTTGGCACCATTATACCAAAGAGTCTTATGGTCATTTTAAAGAATAGGGCATATGAAATGATTTGTAGATCATATGTGAACATGATATTTTTGGCATCTATATACTCTTGAACTTTGGATAGCATATACGTATATTCATGTTGATATACATGCACACATGACTACATACATAATTTTTTTAACGATCAACAAAGCCAACCACACGGGTTTTGGCAAAAGACCACGCACAACCACGATTGCAGATAGTGCTGGTGACTTGATCTGCCACCAATTTCTTGAGAAATTCACCACTCTAAGGGCGAAAAAACCTTGACTCGCGCTCGACATTTTATAATGAACGAGACTTGAATCAACAATCTTCTCTAGAGAAACTAACTAGAGTACGCAAGAGTATTGACATGCATATATTATTTAGCCCAAAATTTTCAAATCATCTTCATATTTTTTTAATCAAACTTCTTAACAAAAAGTATATAAATATTATACTATTTTCTATCTTATCATTTTAACCTTTCGTTATGGAAATATGAATCTACCTCATTAAAGTGTCGTTTATATTAATTAAAAATAAATAATAAAAAAGAGATACTATATAACTTTTGGTAGTGGTGGTCTCCACACACAAAGTTACAAATCTAGAAAAAAAGCCACAAAAGTTGGGCCCCTCCTTTATGTTCTTTTCGTTTTCCATAATACCAGGATAATTACTTAATTAAATTTAGTATTAGCAATACAAAACCAATGTATTTTTTCTGACAAAGTCCTTAATTTTTAGTATATAAAACAAACATACTTTCTGTTATTTTTAACATAAAAGTCCGTTAACCTTATTTACATACAAAAGTCCCTCGTTAATTTTGAAACAAAATTTTGAATTTTTTTACTTAATTGTATGGGTGCAAATGAGCCTAATCCGAACTTGACTAAGCTCATGCTTGGCTGGTTTTAACTTACATGAACTCGAACTTGACTCGCTTTAGTTTTTTTTAGTTCAAGCTTCGATAATGGATCGTATTTTCAGGCTCAAACTCGAAATATGCTTGACTCATTAAAAAATTTGTAAATAAATGATTCTTATCGTTGTTTTTAGTGTAATTTGAAAAATAATGTGTTCATGTTTCATCCAATTATAATTTTTGGTGTATAAAAACAGAAAATATATATGCTGGTATTTTATGTGCAAATTAATATTAAGTGATTTTTACAGAAATAATTAGACTATCATCAATGCATCGCATTTGGTGAGATGGAGTGTGACGTGGAAGAGAGACTTGGAAATATTTGTGAGTAAGTAGAGTATTTAATGAAAAAAAAAAAGATTGATGAAATAGAATGTTTTATGACGATACGCTGATACGGTAAAAAATGTTGTAAAAAATTTTCATGTTGCGGGTTTTAGAAAGTATATTTGTTTTTATGCGTAAAAGACGGTTAAGTGACTTTAACGCTAAAAAAACATAAAATGTGTTAGTTTTTATTAATGGTGTTTACCTTTAAATTTATTAATGATTTATAAATAAAAGTCACTATGTTGGTAATTATTCAAAGTTGTAATATTATAAAGGTACTACCATTTGACATAAAGTTTTTTTTTTTTTTTTTTTTCAAATTCTTGAACAAAACTTTTGTAACAAAATCTTTTGAATAGATGTAAATTGTTTCCTACTGATGCCTGATATTCTTGAATTTATGTAAATTATTTATTACTTTTCATTTTAAAATAACTTTATATTAGCTTAAACATCCTTAACAAAAATGATTAATGCTGTTTTATATCCAATATAAGCATTTGATAAAATGCATCAAGTCTTTAATATAACCAAGTACTGTATGTTGATTAATGTTTTGTAAGTTATATGCATGTATATATTTTTTTTCCTATGCTCTCTGCTCAGGTAAGACGAAGACCATAAATATATAAGGGTCCAACACCCTAAAAAATGTATGTTAGTTTATATGTGGATAGCTTTTACATCAATTGACTGGTGTCATAATTTCAATCAACAGTCTAAACCATTAGCTTGAGATTTGAATAAAAGTTAACGCTGTTAAACTTTTTTTACGAATGTCCAATGAGATAAAATGTTTAAAATCATGTGGAACTTCCGATAAGAATATTCTCTAGTGGGATTAATTGGCTAACCGTACCAAAGCAAGATTATTAAAATCCAATTTGTCAACTACGAATTATAGGAGTGATTTTCATAAAATTGTAAATTGATGATTTTCATATATATATATATATATATATATATATATATATATATATATATAACTTCAATGTACAATTTCTCTTTATGTATAATTTTGATGATACATGATTCATTCTTATAATTCAAAATACCAGGACCGGGTCATCTTATAAATTGGCATTAGTAAATAATAAAAAAAAGGATCATAATGGTATTTTCCATAGCCTTAAATATATTATCATGTTAATTTATTTGAATTTCTAAAAGCAAGCAATCATAATAATTTTAATAACGTTGTAAAAGCAATGCATGATTCATTTTGATGCTAGTTCTCCTTTTTAGCTTTATTTTGTCTCCTGCAGAAAAATTATAAATTCTTTCACATAGTTTAATGTTAAAGTTATTTGATGCAGGAGCGCTACCCTTTAAGTTTATTTTATACCAAGGCAAAAACCCGTTTTACTAATCCTATAATTCCTTTTAACGACCAATAAATCCTGCCACCCGGGTACACCCGTTGGCAAAAGGTCACCAATAAATCCTGGCCACCTACGATCGTAAACAGTGCTGGTGACCAACCACCATCAATTCCAGAGGAAACCCACTGTCCGAAGGCTCACTATGGTAAAACCTCTAGGACACGCATGACATTTTGTCACAAACAAGATTCGAGCCCGTAACATTTTGTTACAAATGAAACTACCGTTGATGGTTGGACCAATTGGGCAATTGGTTTATAGTCATATAGATAAAAGATAATCACATTGTCAACCGGAAATAAGCTGAAAAACAAAAACCATAGTGCAAAATTGTTTTGTTGGTAATTTAAGATCAATATGGGGGTTAAGTTGTTTTAGTAATTTTCTCCTTATAGGATTGATTCTCTAATACTCCTGTATAATATTCCCACTTTCTGGTTATTTTTACATTGTTTTGATAATTAAGTTATGAAGAAATTGTGAATACCCATTTGAGATTCGTTTGTCGTAATTGTGAATACCCATTTAAGTTATATATGCTGATGTGTTATAAGAGTTTTTGGTCACATGATTAATCAAGATTCCCATGGATATAAAGACCTTATAGGCTTATAGTTCTGTTACTTATAGAGACAAAATGCAGTTGTTATCCGTCTTAACCTATGTGATATAGTGATTAAACTCATGCTACAAGAGGCATGAGCCGGCATGAGAACTCAAGCCCGCATAGGAATTACTTACGTAGGTGATCTAGTCTAAACCAAACATCTAGGGTGATGATAGGGATGAAGTAAATATTGTTAGCGGAGTTATCAAGGTATTAATGGTGAAACTCTTGATAACCTTTTACACGTAGAGAAAGCCAAATTTTAACTCAAAAGTTTACTCCTGAGTTTCATTTAATGAGAGAAAAGAAATGATTTGGAAGGGTTTAAATAAATTTTGTGTTCCAGAGTTTTTTTTAGAAAAGAAAGGAAGAGATGGGGAGAGGAGGGGAGGGGTTTTTAGTATATATTTCTTTCTTTCCAAATTGGAAAGATTTAAAGAGAAAGAAAGAGATTAAGATCAGGTTAATATTTCAATTCCATTTTTATCCCTATCAACAAAATGGCGGGATTACCTCCCAAACCCCGCCATGTATTCAACAAAACTTCCATGATATCTCCTATAAATTGCAGTCTCCCAACTCCTTCTCTGCCATTCATTGCTTCCACCATTGTTGAACCCGCTTCATTGCTTCCACAGCTAACATCTTTCTTTGCTTTTATATAAATCATCCATCACGATTCAATGACCTTTTTATATGTGTTTAACCAGCATTTTTTTGTCATAATTGCTGATTTTAATTCAATCTCACATCAATTTAATATGCTTTTGAAACTATCTGTAACCCTAATTTAAAAAAAACAAGTTTTTTTTTGTAAATCGTTTATTTTGGGGCAATCATAATTCATATTACTCATTCTATTCGGCTTAAATAAGAAACTTCTGTTAGCCTTAATTTGAATATTACGTATACTATTATTTATATTTTTACCCAAAACACAATTTGCAATGAGTTTTTTTTTTATATGTTTTGTTTCCATACAAGAGCATAATTGAAGTGATAGTGGGCTAAGAACTCTTGTTAGGAACCAAACCGTTAGTAACGATTCGGTTTGATTCGCTTAAAATTTGAATGGTTCGGTTTCGGTTTTAATGAAGAATAAAAAATCATTACAAACGGTTTGGTTCACGGTTTGGCTTAAAAACCGTCATAACTGAACCGTGAACACTCTAGTGTTTGCTACCGTGTATATTTTTGCCTTTATTCATCTAGTAATTTGTTGTTCAAATATACATGTGTTTTGCATTTATTATATATTTGTAGCTATTCAAGTTAGTGGTTTTTGTAGTATTGCATATTATTTTGATTGAGTTTATTTAGTTTCAGTTTGTTGTCAACTGACTTTGTTGTTTGTGTGTTTGTTTTCTTTATTCATGTTGTTATGTAATGGGTTCGCTAAGTTGTTACTAGGACTTGTCTATTTTGTTGTTTTGAAGTTCTCTTTCTTAAATATACAAATAATTGAGTCACGTTTTTTTGAAGTAGATTAACATAAGTAGGCAATTAGATTATTACATAAGTGTTTTAAACATATTTTCTGAGCTCTGTTTCTGTTTGTTTTAAGCATGTTTTTTTGTAGTAGATTAACATAAGTAGGCAATTATATAAGAAATTTGATGGATAATCAAAAACTCAAGGTAGTTGAACTTGTGTGAGCCAGACAACTGCAAGCAGCTCACTTGATTTGCTTATTGGTGGCTTTCGTTGCACTACATAGGCTGAAAACCAGAAATCGTGTTAATTTACCTACTAGAGATGAAATTTTACAAAGACGATATGTACGAAAAGAGATGTTACACGACCTTTTAAACGGCGGTAAATGTCGTGACCTTATTCGCATGAGTGAGAAAGCTTTTATGACATTGTGTAGTATCTTAAAGCTTGATGGTGACTTCAACCTACTCAACGCATATCAGTTGAAGAGCAAGTTGCAAGTTTTTTGCATACTGTAGATAATGATTTGAGAAACCGGTTGACCTCTTGGATATATCGTCGTTCCGTATCAACAACTAGCCGTTGCCTTCATAGAGTTTTGAAAGCTATTATATCATTAGAATGACGTTATCTTCAACAACCTAATGGTGAAATTGTCCCGAAAGAAATTTAAGAAAAAAATAGATTTTATCCTTTCTTTAAGGATTGCATCGGTGCAATTGATGGAACACATGTCCGCGTCAAGTACCTAATAAGGATGCTCCTAGATATCGTGGGCGTAAGGGATAACCGACAATAAATGTACTCGCTGCTTGTACATTTGACTTAAAATTTACATATGTGCTAACTGGATGGGAGGGTACAGCATCAGACTCTAGAATTATAAAGAACGCGTTTACTAGAGATGATAAATTAGTAACTCCAACAGGTAATATCGTGAAACGAAAATAATTAATTGTGCAATTATTAATTATAATACTAATTGCAACTTGTTTATAGGTAGATACTATTTAGTAGACGCTGGTTTACCTCATACGAGTACCCTAATGGCACCATATAGAGGTTTACCTCATACGAGTACCCTAAACAATGAAATTGATATGTCAAAGTAGTTTTAGGATATTACATCATAGAATTTCAATTTTATTTTGTATTGACTTTTATGGTTTTAATTCGTTTGAGATCTGGTTATTTATTAGTTATTTGTGTGTGTGCATATAGTAATTCAAATTTAGCATAAGCAACCATATATATATATATATATATATATATATATATATATATTTACATATGTGATTTCTCTTTGTGTTACCATGTAGAAGGTTATAATGAGCATGCACGAGATAACCGTAAAGAAGGAAATACTAAAGTGGACGGAAAATATGGATAATGCATTCATACAAGCCATGTTAACGCAACAGGATAAAGGCAATAGGATTAATGGAAATTTTACTACAAACGCATACAACAATATGGTTGAGGAGCTGAACACAAAGCTTCAAATGAATTTCTCAAAAAAGCATTTAAAGAATCGATTAAAAACGTTGAAAGAGCGTTTTTCTCAATGGTACGATTTGTTTCGAGGAACGTCATTGAGTGGGTTCTCGTGGAATTCGACTACTCAATTAATTGAAGCAGAGGATGAAGTCTGGAAAAGATTAATAGAGGTATGCTTTAATTTAGGGGTTTTATTTTTGTTCATTATTCGGGTTGTTTAGTCGGGTTATATAGGTTGGGGTGTAAAATAAATTAACTCCAAGACCGATCCATGTTCAAGCGGGTTGATTGGATTTCGGTTAAATGGATCGGGTTATAGTAGGCCGGTTTTTTATCAACAAATAAAAATAATCTAAAAAGTTAACATAGTAGATCAATAGATATTAAAAATAAACATGCATGCTGTAGTTTGTGTTGGTTGTTTACGGGTTAAGATAGATTGGGTCTCGGGTCACCTCGGTGAGGTCAGCCTTATCAGTTCTACAATGCATTTGAGTATGTTCTGGATGATGTTTATATGCACCACTAGCGGTTAATAAGTGTGCATAGGTCCAGATCACTGCGATCGTTAAAAGAAGCGCGAACAGCTTCCAATATTGATAGCTGTTTTGCCTGAAACTGTTTCAGGTACTGTTTTCCAAACCAGAAATTAGATCACATATAAATTAATCTAAATTTAATGTACTTCAGTCGGATTAAATGATTTATACTAACCTGAGCGAATGTGACAAAAAGAATTAGCATTGGCATGCCAAATTTAACACATATTCCAACCTATAAACAAATTGAGTAAAGTATTAAGCTTTTATGCCAAAAACAACACTGGGTTGACTTTCAAAGTCAACTGTTTGAACCTAGCCTGATCCCGAGAACGAGCATCACTTATGAACCTTGGGCTAGCTCGAGGGAGACTAAACTAACGTATTGTTTATATAATTGTTTAGACATTTATTAATATACATAAAATTATGATAAAAAACTAATTTTGTTTAATAAACAAGCTAGGTCTTAGTTTGACTTTTCATACTGTAACTGACTCGTGAGCCCATTAATTTATATAACTTTAACTAACTTTTGTCTAATATATTAAATATATGTTTCTATACACAATATTATTATAAAAGTAAATAAATAATATATATTATGTTATATTCAATATTAAAACTAATTCTCTTGATTTTGTTAAACAGTCGAAGCCTGATGCTGCAGTGTTGAAGATAAAGAAAGTATCAAACTTTAATGAAATGCTAGAACTGTTTGCAAGGGACAGGGCATCCGGTGTACAGGCTGAAACTGCTAAAGAGAGAAATGCCCGATTGCAAAGGAATGACAACGTTAACTTAGAAACAATTCCAGAAGTAGCTGATTTCTTAACTACAAATGATGTAATATTGGAGAGCCAGTATAATAATAATGATGATGTTCAAGTAGTGCATCCTACTTCTCCTCTACATGAGCATTCTTCAAGTGCAAAGAAATTTAAGAGTAGAAAAAGGAAAGTTGAATAAGAAGAAGATCTGATCACTATGATTATGAAAAATGTTGGTAGCGTGACTAATGCTATTTTAGAAGGCAATAAAATACTAGAAAGAGTTTATCATCAAGAGTATACGGGTGAAGAAATTTACAATGCATTGGAGCCGATGGGTTTGGAATCCCATGAAATACAAAGAGCTTTAAGGTACTTGGTGGCCAACCAAGCAGACGCAAGTGCGTTATTTAGTTGTCCTCCCCAGGTTCGGTTGGGTTTACTAAGAGATATGATGGGTTCCGGTAACTAAGCGAGTTTAAGATACAGTTTATTTCGTTGAAGTTTTTTATTAAATAACTGTGCATTTATGACTTTTATTTCTTTGTCGGATATTTTACTATTTGTGTTGGATCTTGGGATATTTCTTTTGTCAAATTCTCAAGTTAATTTCTTTCTCTTTTGTCTGCAGTGCTGTTAGAACTTTAATAATATTTATCTATATTTTTGTTTTTATATAACTACTTTATTCAAGAGCAGACTTCTGGTGCTGCCAAAGACAGTCAATCCAAATGCTTAACATGCCCATATTGTTTCAACTATGGATAAGTTGCTTTTTCATCAAAAGTAATCATAAAAACAAGATGTAAAGGTTCATGTATATCATCAGTGAGTACATTGACGAAGAATAATGTTTAATACTAAATCACATCTTTGTAATGGAAGCAGATTTTTACTCTAGCTGGGACTCTTAAGTGATCAATTTTACTAAAGGGTGTAATAGTAAAATTGTAGCTTTCTTTTCTTTTCATTCCGACTTGGGAACATACACGAATGTTTAATTTCTCTTCTTTTCTTTCGAGTTTCATTAAACTCTGGAACACAAAAAAAATTACAACTTTTCTTTTCATTTAGTTTCTTTTCACTCATAATTTCCTTTCATTTCTTTTCTCTCATTAAATGAAAAAGGGAGGAAGAAGGCTATCCATTTTGTTTCATTATGACTAATACGACGACCCTTTTTTTAATATATGGGACAAAGGAAGAGTTTCATGAGTTTATGACAGAAATAACTAAACTCAAAACCATTCTTATGGAGCTTGATTGCTCTATAACTACTAGATTCATGGCAATCTCTATCTGCTTTAGGTTACTACAGTTTATCTGTAAGATTTCTGTTATAGAAAAATGTTCTAAAAGTTAACTCGCAAACCGACTTGTAGGATCCAAAAGAAGAAAGAAATATGTATATTCATTCTAGATTTTCAACATTTGTGTCTCTAATGATTCCATATTTTCCAAAATATCCAAATACCATATCCATCATATATAAACCTAAAAGTGAAAAATAAAATATGAAAATCATCATTCACTCCAATTTTCATCTCTCGTCATCACAATTTCATCATTCTTCAAGTTGAATTAATTGCTGAACTACTTTCCTCAAGTGGACTAGCATTTATATTTTGTTTACCATGAGAACCTATACCTAAGTTTTTATATTTTGGAAATAGTATTTGTTTAAATTTAAAAATTTGAGACCTTATCTTTTTTTTTTCCTGAACGGCAGATGTTACGTCTATTTCTACTAACTTCCTCCTAAATTACACCAATTTCCCCTTCCTTGAGATTGGACCCAAGACATACGAGGCTTGCACCTCTACCATGTGGGTTAGCTTGCACCTGACATATTGATTGATATAAATATTGATTACACTCTATGGTCATAGTTGTTTAGTACGTGGTTAGGATCTAATTTGCATATTCTTCTTTTGTTATTTAAGTTTGCTGAAGTGATAAATAGTCCATGGACTTATATCTTTTGTTGAACAGCCAAGCGACTTTTAGTCATCACAAAATATAAGGGAAAGCTACCAGCAAGTAGCTCCCAAAAAAACCAGTTATTAACTTATTATACTAAAACACATGCAGCCAAATAACACCAAATGAATGTGGATGTTGATGGACAAAAATCTGGAAGTAACAGACGATTTTATAAAAATATCAAAACATTAATTCCAAATAAACGAACAAACAAATACATAAAGAAATGCAAACATACATAATCCTGGTCTTTCTTTTTCAATTCTTAAATATTAATGATCGATTGAGACCCAACCAACTTGCCTTTGTTTCTTTTATATGATGTTGTAGCCTTTGTTAAAAATTTATTATTTTATTTTATTTATTTTGATTGAATGATTCACATTCCTTAGAATTCGGTTTACGCTTTCGTGTCAAACGGGTAATGTAAAACGAGTCAACTAAGCAAGAAAGTCTCCAAAGTGTATATTTATAAGGTGAAGACTTCTAAATCATTTAATCAAGAATATTTGAAATAATATAACTTTTTTCTATATATAAATAAGTAAAAAGCTTTTCTAAGAAATATCACGTAGTTAAAAGTGTGCACCTCTATATTAAAGAGAGCAAAAAAGATGATATACACCTATCACATTTACAAGCTAGTGAAGTGACACCTATTTTTATTTCATCTTATCTCACTAGTATTTACAAGGTCTAAAAAACTCACATAATAGTTAAAATAAGCTATTACAAACACATCTTCAAAAAAATATCAAAGGTTTGAATTAATGTCTTATGTGACGGTTCAACTGCGAGACCAACTGTAGTCATAATGTGGAAAACGCCACCACCTCCTATTTCATTGGATGGTTTCTTTCCCTGGCCCCTCCAATTTCTTCAACCAACGTTTTCTTCACAACATGGGGAGAGTTTTGAAGGCCAAAATGCTCCAAAAACACCGAGGGGCGGCGATGTTCCCCGGCTTTTTGGACCAAAATGCCGGCCACAACTTTCCACTATGCACGGTCTGATACAAACTAAAAAAATGGGTTGGCCAATTTGTACCTTGGATAAGTCTAATGTTACAGGTGAATTCACTTTCTTTTTTGACATCTTTAGTTAGTCATGGGATTGATCTTCAAAATACAAAAAGTTAAATAAATAAAAATAATACCTCATGTAAGTTTCAAGCGGCTATCTTTATCGATCCAATTTTTACTGGGAGACTTTCTTAGGTCTTGACTCTTGAGCATGAGTTGACTTGGTGTAATGGGCGTGAGTGAAAGTTGGGCGATCTTTGGGCTACATTTTGAAATTTCTTGCGGAAGAAGTCATAGTGAGGTAACGCTTTATAATAACTTAGACTATTAGACAACTATATATGTGTTATACTAGTGGGGACTGGGGAGGCCTGCGTGGGGCGAGTAGGGTTGTGAGAACACAATCACCCTCCTTTTTATAGCTAATTCGTGTGGTGAATGGCTCCCTCTTACAGCACATCAATCAACTTAAAATTGACCATTTCCAATAATTTGAGCATTGTTGAACTCAATGAAATGATGGATGAGATACTATTCGATGACTTGCATACTTCATGTCCAAGAACTAAAAAAAATGCTCACTTAAATCATGGTCATAAAGGTGGACACAACCATTCGATAGACGTATGTTATATTTCATCTTATTTACATTTTTTAATATCAAATTTAGTTATTTAAATTTTAAGTTATCTAATTTTCATTTTATTTTATTTTAAACAACTAAAATATAATTTGTATGGAAATATTAATAAAGAAAGAAAACTGGAAAATAATGAATATAACATATGTTGAGTAAAGAGAGAAACGTTAGAGGAGGTGACAAAGAATGAAGAATGATTATAAGATCCACATCGTCAATGAGTTACCTTACTACTAAAAATGGATTTTAACACATTTATAATACATGAAAAAATAACAAAATTGGACCAAAAGTTGTTTGGGTCTACTAGCGGCTGGCCTGCTTTGACCCATGCAAGATTATGTGCTTTGATTGCTACCTAACTCGTCTATTTAGTCACTCTACCGAAAACCAAACAAAGAATAGACGCATAAATGTTATATCTAAGCACATGACTATTTGAAAATCAATGTACAATACAGAGAGAAAATAAATGTTTTATGTTATTTTTATGCCTACTAATTTGAAATGTTAGGTACTTTTGTTTTCTCCAATATCCAAATTTTAAATTATTTTTAATACTTTCTAGAAATAACCTTGTAACACCCTTATATAAATCCTACATCGCTCAATCTACATAAGAGACATCGTCTATCCATAGAAGTCTAGAAGATATATTGGGCCATAGGAATTCATCGACCGTATTGAATATCATCAACGTGTTTTAGGGCTTAATGGTAGTGAATAATAGGAAAACTTCGTATTATAGTGTGCTCATGTGAAAGTTTTACGATGGATGACATTCTGAAAAGTCCCCACATGGACAATGAAAGATAAAACCGTGTGCTTTTTGTGGGCAAATCAAACAATATTGGTGGTACTAAGGGTCGATGTTACATACATTTTCTTAATTTAGTCATTTATTATTTTTTAAACTCACTAATATTTATATCAACTTAGTTTTCTTATAGTTATATCCTTTTCTTTTTATAATTTAACCAAACTGTTACGATTAGTTACTAAAAATGTAACAATTTTATAAATTTTCGAATTTGTGAATTAGTTTAAGATTTCTTACGCGTGGTTGGGGATCAAATTCATAGTCTTTCAAACCTAGGAAGTCGTAGGAAGAGTATCAAACAAACCAATTGAACTCAAACTAGCGGCACTGGAACCATCTCATCGAACTCTACTATATTATATTTGAGGTTTTCGCTTTCGATTTCTAGCTTGTAGACTTTAATTTTTTTTTGTTAAGATCAGAGTGTCTTTTTATTTATCATGTGTTTATTTTTGTTATTGTTTCATTTTTCATCGTCATCATGTCTTTTTTGCCTCGACATTGTGTTATATTACTTAGCATTGTATTATATTTTGCTCGGCATTGTATAATATTTTACGATCCCTTGTGTGTTTGTACCATTCTTAGATTTGGGAGACTGTGTAGGATAATTTAACCCACAATTTTATAAGTTTTACAATTTCATGTCACAAGAAACCTTCTTTTCATCTTATTTTAAGTGACATGCTTTTACAAAAAAATTACATATGAAACCACAAAGACACTGTCATAAAACAAGGCAAAAATCTACTTGTTGCTTGAAGCAGGGTTAATGGTAAAGATGGTTTGAATCACGGTTAAAACAAATAGGAAGATACCCGCAAATAGAGCAATGATATTCCAAGGACTGCTGAAGTAAGTCTTCCTCATTCTGGCTATATGTTTTGGCCAGTAACCACCGCAATGCTCATCTAATCTTTTCCACTCTTCACAGTAAAAGAACTCTTCCTGAGTAACTTCTTTGCATATGCTATTCATCATATTAGCAGCTTCTACACTTGAACCCATATTGTTGTCAAGGACTTTCGAGTCTACCAACATGACAACATCCTCTTGAGTATTAACTAGCATATCCATGGTAAAGGCATATGATGTAATAACTTTAGGAGTGTGAGTGTGCTGCTCGTATACAATGAGATTCCTTAACACCACCTCAGTGAAATCATGAATGCGCAATACTGGCATTCTAAGAGTAGGCTTACTCCAACACCATGAAATGCAAGGCGAACTATGTGACTCCACGTTCATATCTATCGGCCATTTTGGACTTTGGTTAGGTTTGAACTTGACACCGGCCCTGTCCAGATCTAGAGCCGAATAGTATGCTGAGCTTATGTAACCTGATTTAATACCAATTTGAGGCTTGTAACATTCATGTAGAAGGCTAAGAATATGAGGAGTGTTATCAATGGAAATCTTGTCGATTTCTATATCTTCCATGAAGAGGCTGAGATCATTTAAAACCGGATGTATAAATTGAATAAGGGTGAGGTCAGGAAGATTCTTCAACATAGTACATTGATATATTTCATTAAGAAAAAACAAAGGGATCTGGTTTTCTAGTAACACCAAGTCAAATATTACCGTTTTGGGTAGCGAGCGGTTTCCCAAAAACGATTCCTTAGAACTTGAATAACGGTAAATGAATTCAAGTATGAAACACGCATCCACAACCATCATTTTGGCAACTTCTGCATCATCATAGTTCTTCTCCCAAACATAACATGCCTTGATATCATCCATTGAAGAGTACGCTTTTTCCACACACGATTTCAGTGTTACTTCAAGCGGGGATCGACTTATACGACTCATTAGACTAATTAGATAAATTATTTTCTGTTTTTCAAATGCTCGCAAATTGTCGTCTTCTTTGTGGAGAGGTCCAATGGAGACCATCCGAGGTTTAAACGAACTTGGGCTAAGCTCTCGCAGTGTGTGAGGTGCCATGTAAATCGATGGTGACGGATTCATGTTGTTGACTTCGTTTTCTATACAATCTAGAAGACTTTGGAAGGTTCCTTGAATCATGTTGACGTCTCCAAGCTCCAAATCGCCGTTTCCCATAGTAAATGTTATTTCCTATGAATTATAATATAGCATATTCAGTATCCAACATAACAAAATGAAAATCAGAAATTAGGCTTTCGTTGACTTCTTTTCTAAAAAAAACCAAGAATCAATAATGCATGGAATAAGAACCAGAAAATGTTCTAAATTAATCTAATGTATTTGCACTTTCACGTATCCTAGAAATTATAGTATGTACATTAATACATATATCAAGAATCAAAGTTAATTAAGTTAATATTGCAGGATAACATGAGATATTGACTTAGTTATCCTCCATTGATATTGTCAAGAAGATCATGAATCATGTGTTAGTTGTAACTAATTAATTGGGCAGGGTTGGGCGGCATGTCGGGTCAGAATAGGCCCGTTTACATAAAGGTTATTTAGGCTCAACGGTTTCATGTCAGAACGGGTGCGTGTCAAAACAGCCATATCATGATTATTCGTGATTTCCCCATTACTTCATTTGGTGTTCTCTTTGACCTCTTTTGGTTGAAGCATCTGACTTATATACTTTTTTTAATTACGATGAGATTTTAAATAAAAAAATTGGACATTAGTAACCTGCCTCGGCAAACTCTGACCTGCTAAGTTAGCTGCTTCGGGCCATTCTACCTCCTTCGTTGTCAAGACTAACTGATTGTGTTCAGTGACCCATTCTTGAGTTTAGAGATATATACCCGGAAGCACCTGAAAAAAAGAGAGAGAAGGAAACTGCCCATTCCTACCCGATAATGATGACACGAGTATGATTGCCAGGCTTACCATCTGGGCTATCCGGATAAAAACAGTCTTAGAGGCAAATGGTTTTTGGGAAATGATTGAATTGATATCTGATACTCAACAGTCAACATGATGCCAAGAAGGACAAAACTACAATCGCCTACTTGTTTCAATCATTACCGGAAGACTAGATTCTTGCAAGTTGCAAAATGCAAAACGGAAAGAGGAATTTGTGACACATTGAAGACTACACACATCGATGTAGATTGAGTGCAAAAGGCATGCCTTCAAACTCTTAAGATAGTATTTGAGATGTTGGAGATGAAATAAGGAAGATACAATAGATCCATTCACCGCAAAGTTGACTTGTTTTGTCACTAGGGAGAATACCCTTGGATCAAAATTTGATGAACCAACCTTAATACGAAAACTAGCGAATTTTGTACCTGATCGGTTCGTTCAAATGGACGCATCCATTGAACATTATTCTGAATTCTGATCTAGACACAATGTCGCTTGACGAAACTATTGGAAGATTAAAGACACATGAAGAAAGAATAAAGTTCAAAATGGTAAAATTAGAGGACATTAATAAAGACAAACTATTGGGCACAAGTCATGAGGATAACGTGAACCATGGACTACGTCTGAAATTGTGGACGAGGGAAATATCATCCATCACAAGATCGATGCCATGGTATTTCAGACAATCTGAAAGACAGGAAGATCCTTCACAAAACACATCAAAGAACAGTAGTAACAATTATAATTAAATGAAAGAAATTCCAGAGAGATATGAACAAGGTTTAATGTTTCAATGGTAACAAATCTGGACATTAGCACAGGAACACTTAAACTCGGTTCAACAAGAAGAGGATCTGCCCCTCTTGATGGGATTCTTAGATGATTAGAAGACTCATTAGGAGATTTGAAACCCAGTAAATATACAACGGATGAGAGTCTGTGGTATTTAGACAATGGAGCAAGTGACCATATGATTGGCATACGGACACGCTTTACCGAAATTGGTGAAAATATCACTGGACATGTTCGTTTTCGAGATGGGTCATATGCGGAGATAAATGGTAAAGGCTCGATATTACTAGAATGTAGAATCAAGGAACCAAGAGTCATATCTCAAGTTTGTTATATTCCAAGCCTTGTAATATCTCAAATTGAAAAAAAATTGAGTTGTTGGTTATAGAAACATGGATTTTGAAACTAACAATTCTGTTGTGACTTGTGAGACTAAAAGTCTAAAACACTCATATCAAACTGTTGAGTTATGTAAGCCCAACAAAAAATTAAACTCAAAGATGTTGGGCTTCCAAATCATCAAACAATACTTTTGCTTTCTTTTTTTCTTACTTTTTTCCTCTCACCTTTTCTTGTTCTTCACTGGAAGGGCAAAATTTAGTTTCACACCTACTTAACAAATTTCTTTTATGGACCATCCATGGCAAGAACCAAGAGTGTCACAACTCTCCAAATAGTTTGGACAAACCCGACATGACGTTTAATTTGCTCTTTATTTAAACGTAAACAAATGGACAGTTCATGAAGTAAGGCCTGGTTGTGGTTTTAGTCATTACTCTACTCTATCCACACATTGGAATTTGAATGTAATTTTCAGAAAGTAAGGACTAAAACAGAAATCATGCCATACTATGAACTATGCATTTGTTTACTTTAAAATTAGAGCAAAGAAAATGGCATTATCTTACAAGATGTAAACTTATGCATTTTTCAAGTAGCTTCATGAATCCATTTTGGAATTAATCAAATAATAACGTAACCATTATCTTAGTTTTGAAAATTGATCCAAGTGTAAGTTTCGAGTTTTGTCAAAACAAAGTAGTACGTACAATAGAGCACCTAATATTGTTCATCAATGAACTTATGGTCATGAAGAATAAAATTCCAAACTCTTTCAGAAAATTCAAAATAAGTTTTCTTACTAATGACCCAAACTTCATGTACGCATGACTGGAATAAAAATGCATGAATTCTACATGATTTCTGAAAGAATTTGTGTTGAGAATTTAACGGTGAAGATTGAGTTGCGTAGACATTTTACCTCGTTAAGAAGACGTTGGGCCGTGTCTTGAGCTATGCCTACTTCTCCAAGCTCCAAATCCCAGTTTTTCATAATGAGTATGTTTGTTGTGTGTATGAGAGTAATTAAGGACAGAATTTAAGTAATCTTGTATAAGATTATTGAAATGTGGCTTAATTATAACTTTTCATTTGATTAATATTACTTGAGAATGAGTTAACCTATGAAAAAGGCAATGTCATATTCTTTTCTTATGTATACCACACTTATATTTATGCTAAGTGTGTGAGTTTGGACTTCAAAAAGAAAAAAAATAAAAAAAAGAAGGTGCTAACTTATATTTTTTACAAAGTTTAAGTGTCCAATACGTTTCAGTATTTTTATTACTTTGTGAATTTTTATTTCAAAATATTACTTTTTTTTATTATTATTTTCAGTATCCTAGTGTATAGTACTGCATCAAAATTCCATATAAGTCCAGTAGATAGAAATATAGTATACATACATTATTAAGTTCACTAATTAATGTAAAAAACCTTCTAAGAAGTTTAAACATATACTAACTTGATCAGTTATATGTAAGGGGGAACTGGGAGTGGGAGATATGATTCGATTATTATGTGGGCATAGTATTTTCATACCCGGGAGACTTTAATTGTTGGACCATTATTTTAGAATATTTGTGTTCATATAGTGTAAGATTAATATAACATTTCTGTTACTTTGTTCAAATAATAAAACTTTTATAGTGAAGACCTTACTTTGATGATTGCAAAAGGTGGCAATGTAAAATCCGAATTTCAAAGACGTTTTTTAAATAGTTAATTGATTTAAAATAGACAGTCAAAAAAATTACTCATTCATAAGTCATAACACATAAATTTAGGTCTCAATTGTTTACAAAGGCCTTCAAACTAAATTGCAAACATTTCAATGAGAATAGTTAGGGTGTACAAGACCAGCATTAAAACATAATTCAAGTACAGCAATATTACACACATACATAACCACTTGTAAGGGCTCATTCAAATATGCAAATTGGGATGAAATTACTTGTCCATAGACGATCCTTCACCTAAACATGTACATAAAAACAATTTGTTAGCGTAACACTAAGTAAGTTTACAACCAAATAATTACTACCGTGCTAAAAACTCTATCAAAAACCCATAACAGAACCATTTAGAAATAAGATTGTCATACTGGGATCACCGTAAGGTTCGAGTATAAAGAATAGTAGCCATACGATGACTTTACATGCACTATAAGGTTGACGTTGGGGAGAAGTAGAACATGCTGAAATTTGGGTTCTTTGTACCAATGGGATCACCTCGATTCAGCTCGTTTACATCCATGTGTGTCGCCTTAATTTGAATAGATGACGAGCCAACCAAATCAAATAAACATAGAGACGAGTCATAGATCAAAAGGTCAGACAACAGTCAACCGTCAGATTTCGAACCAGCAAGTGGTCTAAAGGGAAATATTGGTGATCAACATCTGGCAGATTTTAAGAAAAAAAATCCCAAATTTTGCAAAACTCATTCTTGATTCTGATAAAAAGATGTCTTTCAAATATATTATTTTAAATAGTTAACTGAATTTAGATACACAATCAATAAAAATCGTTCATTCACAATGCTGAAATACATGTCCCAATTGTTTACAAGAGTTTTTAAAAGGAAATTACTAACATTACAAAAGAGATGGTCATTGGTGAGCAAGCCCGCGCCACCCACCAAATAAGCAAACTGGGATGAAACATTCACCTAAACATGTACAGAAAAACAACTTAACAGTGTATGTTAAAGTAAGAAAACTACTATATAGGCGAGGTTTGAATGGCCGGAATTAAAATGTTGTGTTATTCTTTTTAAAAGCCTAAATATTACTAAAAAAAACTCATGAGAAGCAAAAGGCCAAATATACAAGAAAATGTGAATGCAGGTGAAAAGCCTATTCGTCATTCTGCACTATTATTCACATTAGCACTACCTAGCATCTCTTCACCACTCAACATATGTTATATTCACCATTCTTCATTTCTCTCTTTTTTTTAATACAATTTATGTTTAATGTTTTAAATAAATTAAAACTTAAAAGATCAATAAATAAATACTGATAATTAAATTTAAACATTATAAAGATTTCAAAATACATACCGTTTTAAAGATAATTAACACATAAATAAAAAATATTAAGACGTTAATTATAATATTAAGCCTTCATCGTCGGTCGGAGGCTGTAGTGTCAATATATGTTCAATACTTGAACCAAATCCGAGAGTAGTGTGTTGTGTGTAACCTCATGATCTCGATTTAACCGAGCTTTTCAGTTCTTGGATCGAGGCTATGTATGCGCGTCACTGAATGATAAAGGATGAAGATGACATATTCATGATTAAAATTTTTGTGGAGTGTGAATTTTTTTTAACAAATTGTTTGGTAGAGATGCATGGTTGGTTGAAATGGTTTAAATGGTTTTTGTTGTATATAATAGTTTAATTAATTAATTTTGTTATTTAAAAAATAGGGCAAATAGTAGTTGGAACTCAAACCACTAAAAAAGTGTGAATGGTGTGCGTGGGTGAGACACCGCTCACCATGCCACACGTGAAATTGAGAGACGTGCGGTGTTCCTTATCCTTGCTCACCGACGGTGTCAACTTAGGTTCCAGCGCCTCTCCACGCGGGTATACCCCTTAGTCTTGGTGGAATCCGATGTTGATTTGGGCGCTAGGACATAAGTTTTTAAGGAAATGGCAATTTAAATACCAGGATAGAGGTGACGTAGTTTAAGTTCCACGATTAGATCATATTTAATTATTAGTGGATGTCAAAATTAGATATTAGAAATTTTATTTTTGTTGATATCAGTATCCAAATCTATATCCAGAATTTTGGATATATAAACTTTTAAGAAAAAAAAAATAACATTTAATACTTTTTAAAAATATATTTAAGAATTAAAAAACTTACTCATATTTCCGAAATATTCAAAATTATCCGAAATAACCGAAAATTATCAGAAATATCTGAAAATTATCTAAAATTTATAATTATTTTTTTCCGACAAAAGATTTGTTAATTTTTTTTCATTAAATTTATATTTAGTAATTTGGCTTCAAAACGTTTGCAATAAAGTGGCAGGCAAACGGGCAATAAGCTGCGCCGCAGCCCCCTCTTGAATAGAAAAACCAATCCTACTAATAACGAAGCTTTGGGACCCAGGAGCTGAAGAGGTTTCGTGTACGACATGCTGAACCCTACTAAAAAATAATTAATATTTATTATTTAACAAATTTTAAAATAATTAATATTTATTATTTAACAAATTTTAAAAAATAATTTGGATGTCCAAAGCTTCCAAAACTTTCTAAAATGACTATCTGAATCCGAAAGTTCGGATATCCGAATTTTCATTTATTTGAATTTTCGGATAATTCGGGTTTGGTCATAGCAGATTTTTTTTGCACACACATAGTTCCATAATCGATTATCAACAGTTAACAACCAATTATATGTATGTCAACTGTAATTAGGGCAATTAATTAGTGCATTTGGGTCTGAATAATGTGTTAGTACATGCTTAACTCTAATAAAAGTTACCATGGGGCGGTGGTTAATCGTTAAAAACAGACCTTTAAATACCTGAGTTTTAGAGGGAAAAGTCATGGGTTCAAGTCTCACACATAACAAAGATTAAAGATTTTTCCCTTAAAAAAAACCTCTTATAAGAGTTTTTGTAATTCTAGAGTTTAGTGATTTATTTTCTCGGCTTGTGCAAACCCCTAAATAAAATAAGTGTTTTAAGTTATTTTGATTTTTTTGAATAAAAAAGAAACAAGAAAAGTAAATATACAAGAAAAAAAAATTTCATATTGAAAATTATATTTTTATATAACAAAATTGGTTAACTAATTAATTACTTATAGAACAGTTTAAAATTAAAAGTAATGAAGAGAATTTAAAAAAAATGAAAAAGAAAGATAAAATAAACAAAATAATATAAATAACTGCTTGATGTTTTTAATGGCAATTTAGTGTAAAAGATGTAATTTCTTAAAAAGATGAAGAGCAAACATAATGGATGTTGAGCTTGATTTTTAAAGATAAATGATAACTGAAACTGCAATTTTATATAAACGATAGAATGTTTCTGTAATTTTGTCTTATTTTAATCACTATTGCAAAATCATACTCGTAGACATATCTAATATAAAGTGAACCACAAAAGTAGAGAAAAACTTACGCTATAAATCTAGACGTTAATTGCTTCCAACGGGCCTAATGGCAAAGAAGGTCTGAACCATAGTTAGAATAAATAGGACGATTCCAGCAAGTAGAGCAATCATTTTCCATGGACTACTTAAGTAAGTCCTCCTCAACTTGACCATATGTTTTGACCAGCAACCATTGCAATACGTATTTAATGTTTCCCACTCTTTTTGGTAATAAAAATCTTTCCATGAAAGGTCTTTGCATATGTTGTTGATCATATTAGTAGCTTCTTCGTTTGAACCCATAATGTTGACGAGAACTCCCGAGTCTACCAACTTGGCAACATCTTCTTTGGTATCTACTAGTTTATCAATGGCGATAACATAAGATGTAATTATATCATTATGGGTTTGACATATCTGCTCATAAGTAATGAGATTCCTTAGAATTAACTCAGTTTGATCATGAACCATTAATATAGGCATTCTAAGCGTGGGCCTACTCCACCACCGAAGAAAATATGGAATCAACTTACGAAATTCCACTTCCATCCGCATCGACCATATTGGATTTTCGTTAGGTTTGAAGCTGACCCCTGCCATGTCTAGATCTACAACCGAAGAGATTCTTATGCTATTGTTGGATGTTGGAAAAATATTATCTTTAGGCTTGTAACATTCACGAAAAAGGCCAAGAATATGATGCGTAGTATCGATGGAAATATGGTTGGTATCTATTTGTGCTTCAAAGAGGTTGAGGTAAGATAAAAGCGGGTGGAGAAGTTCAATAAGAGAGGTGTTTGGTATAAATTTCAATACTGTACACTCAAATATTTCATTAAGAATAAAGAAAGGGATCTGGTTTTCAAATAATATCAAGTCATGTTTTACACGTGTGGCGTGCCACAAGTGTTCCTGATATTGTTCTTCACATGTCTGGTATTGGTGAATAATAAATTCAAGTATGAAACAAGCATCCATAACCATCATTTCGGCAATTTCAACATCACTATATGTCTTTGTCCAAACATAGCATGTCTTGATTCGTTCCATTGAAGCATACAGCTTATGCATGCATGATTCCAATATTTTCTCTTTTGATACCCTAAAACGACTCAATAGTATAGCCAGGTAACTCACTTTATGTCTTTCAAATTCTTGCACATTCTTGTCTTCTTTGTGCAGAGGTCCGATAGAGACCACCCGTGGGATGAAAGAACTTGGGCTTAGTTCTCGCATGCCACTAGGTATCATGCAAATAAATGGTGAGAATTGGTTCGTATGCATGTCTTCATTTTCCACACGATAAAGAAGACTTTGGACGCTCTTTTGGGTGATATCTGTGTTTCTAAGCTCCAAATCACCTGTTTCCTCTGCAATTACGTATTGGACCAAGACTACAGGGTAAATGTTATTTTCAAGATCAACATGATCTTTAAATAAGTGTAGAATAGGATAAATCCTTGCCTCTTTCATTAACAATTATCCCTATATATAGTTACAATGAGACCTCCTATTTTAGGAGATAAATCATACAGTAAATACAAATTACAAAACCATAATTATCAACATAATTATCGACATGATAGTTGGCGTCTATTACACCCCCGCAGTCGAAGCGGGAGGCAAACATATGCTTAGACCGGATCTAAAGTCATTGAATAGAACCCGAGGAAGTCCTTTTGTGAATATGTCGGCAATCTGGAAGCGGGATGGCATATGAAGTATTCGAACCAGACCCTTTTGAACGTGCTCCCGAACAAAGTGAAGGTCAAGCTCGATGTGTTTGGTTCGTTGATGTTGATCTGGGTTGCCCGATAGGTAAATTGCACTTACATTTTCACAGTATACCAAGGAAGCTTTGGTTAGCGGATGATGCAGTTCCAAGAGTAGGTTTCGTAGCCAACATATTTCGGCAACCACGTTCGCAACTCCACGGTATTCGGCCTCGGCACTAGATCGAGAAATAGTGGACTGTCTCTTTGAGGACCATGATATCAGGTTGTCGCCTAAGTAGACACAGTACCCGGATGTAGAGCGACGAGTGTCGGGGCAGCCTGCCCAATCGGCATCCGTGTACGCCCGAATGGATAGAGTTGGGGGAGAGCGTAGGTGAAGACCATAGTCGGCAGTGCCCTGTAAATACCTGATCCGCTTAAGAGCGTTCCAGTGTGTCATGCAAGGCGAGTGCATGTGCATGCATATTTGTTGCATGGCGTATGTTATGTCGGATCTCGTGAAGGTTAGGTACTGTAACGCACCCGCAAGGCTCCGATAGGTGGATGGGTCATCAAATAATGAATCCGATTCACCGCCCAATTTACTCTGAATGTCGACCGGGGTCACGGCTGGTTTGCATGAATACATACCGACACGATGAATGATGTCTTTGGCATACGCATGTTGTGACAGAAATAGTGTGTTACCCGTCCTTGTTACCGAGATCCCCAAAAAATAAGATAAGGGTCCCAAATCCTTCATAGCAAACTCACCAGCAAGGATAGTCATGAGCCGTTGTCGGAGTTGATCCGAGAAGGCAGTGAGGATGATGTCGTCTACATAGATGAGAAGATAAGCAACATCATTACCGTGCTTATAAATGAATAATGAGTTGTCCGATTTGCACTGGGTAAAACCATGCTGAAGGACAAAATCGGTGAAACGTTGGTACCAGGCTCTGGGTGCCTGTTTGAGACCGTATAGGGACTTCTTGAGTCGACAGATACGATCCGGGTAGTCCCGGTGTCGAAATCCCATGGGTTGGTGCACATACACGGTTTCCCGCAAGTGGCCATGCAAGAAAGCATTTGTAACATCCAGTTGGTGAATCACCCATGATTTTGAGAGGGCCAGAGTGAGAAACGTCCGTATAGTTGTCGGTTTTACCACCGGACTAAATTTGTCACCACAGTCAACCCCGACCTGTTGACTACGACCATCACAAACCAACCTTGCTTTGTATCGTTCTAAGGAGCCTTCATAACGAAATTTGTGCTTAAAAAGCCACATGCAACGAATAATATTCATATTAGAGCGACGTGGTACTATTTCCATGTGTCATTTTTAATAAGTGCACTAAATTCGTTTTGCATAGCATCATACCATTCGGGTGTGGACAAGGCAAGGTGGGGAGTTTTCGGGATTGGGACTATGGAGGAAGTATTGAGGTTGAAGAGTTGTTTGGGTTTGGTAATGCCGTCCATACCTCTAGTGCGCAATGAACGGGTTGGTTGTGGTTGAATCGAGTGGGGAGGGTGGGGGGAGAGGACTGTGTAGTGGGGTGGGTCTGTGGTGGGGGGTCTGCAGATTGGTCCGGCGGGATTGGATTCGAGAGATGGGCCGTGGAAGGGGAATTGGGTGTAGAGATGGTCTAGGCTAACGGGGTGGTAGATGGGCCGTTAGGAGTCGTTTGTGGGCTGGAGGAGGTAGGTGACTGAACATGAGCCCTTAACAGTGGGTTAAAGGGTGGATTTAGAAAGGTGTAGTTAGGAGTTATATTGGAGTGTTGGATGGAGAAGGGATATATGGATTCTTCAAACTGGACATGGCAGGATATAATGATTTATTTATTTGCGATGTCAAAGCATTTATATCCGCGATGGTTTGATGGATAGCCAAGAAATACACAAGGTTTTGATCGGTTTGTGAGTTTATTTATTGTGGTGGAGGGGGTGATCGGATAGCAAAGGCATCCGTATACACGAAGATGTGTGTAGATTGGAGGACATTATATAGAAGGGTTGTGGGGGATAGGAATTTGTGGGTTTTCTTAGATAGAATATTGAGGAGGTAGGTGGCGGTTTCGAGGGCATGATGCCAAAAGGAAGGAGGTAAAGAGGCTTAAGATAAGAGGGTACGGATCATGTTATTGATGGTTCGGATTTTTCTCTCGGCCTTGCCATTTTGTGAGGAGGTGTGAGGGCAAGAAAAACGAAATTTCATTCCATTGGTTTGACAAAATTGTTTAAAATTATTGTTGGTGTATTCGGTGCCATTGTCACATTGGAATTGCTTTATTTGACGTTCAAACTGGGTGTGTATGAGATTATAGAAATTGGTAAAGGTCGAGTAAACTTGAGATTTATTGGTTAGGGGATAGATCCATAAAAAAATCCGTTAAATCATAACAATAAACAATATATAATAGCGGTGACCGCCGGTACTTAAGACCGGTGAAGTCCACAAATCACTGTGAATAATGTCAAAAGGTAAATGCGTTTTATTTGTAGAATCATAAAAAGGAAGTTTAACACTCTTGCCAAAAACACAAGCCTGACAAAGTGTATTGTTTGGTTTACTAAAATCAATGAAAGAACTAGACTTTAATGAATGCAATAAAGGATTGCCCAGGTGCCCAAGGTGTTGATGCCAACGGTCTTGAGTAACAGCAGCTAAAGCGGTGGGTTTGGAAGGAGGCTTGATGAAGTTGGTGGTTAGAGGGTAGAGATAGCCCGAGCTATTGCATCGAAGGATAGGTTCCTTGTTCTTGAGATCCTTCACAAGAAAAACCAAACGGGTCAAATTCAATAGATAGTAAATTGTCAGTCGTTAGGCGACGGACAGAGATGAGGTTTTTGATGAGGTTTGGAGCATAAAGAACGCTGTTTAATTTTAGAGGCAGGAAAGGTGGTGGTAGAATTTTATTGCCTTGTCCAATAATGGGAATGGTTGATCCGTTGCCAACGACAATTTGCTTATTAGTGTGGGTATTAAAATTAGACGGGAAGTTCATACCTGGTTGCTCCATGTGACCCGAGGCGCCCGTGTCCATGTAACCAACCGGATCGGATGGCTGACTCATGGAGAGAGTGTAGAGAGCCTGTGTGATATTCGTCGGCGTCGGGCTGTAGGTGGCCATGTGGGCCTGTGCGGGTCGGGGGCCAGAATACCTTGTGAACTATTGGGCCGAGGGGTGGACGGGTAAGGGCATGGGGGGTGTTAGTGGGTTGTGGGTTTGTAGGAGTTGTTTAGGAGAGCGGCCCACTGTGTTGTTTGGAAATATGATATATGGGTGTTGGGATTGGGCTGGGTAATTATGGTTGGACCCCCTGGACCGGTTTTGTGAGAAGAACTGGACGACCTCTACCGCGACCACGGGAACGGCCACGGCCGCGGGTATTTTCTGCTGTGGGTTGGGATGCCGTGGTGTTGGGAGTGGTCGAAGGGGAGCGAGGTTGACTGTGAACAAGGAGGGCGGTGGCTGCTTGTTGCGCGGAGTGATTAGCTTGATTGGATTTGGTGGTTTCATTCATGCATAGTTGGGACCGGACTTCAAAAAACGAAGGTAAGGGTTTGGTGTTTTGAAGAACGATGCCAACAGTTTCGTATTGGTCGGTGAGGCCGTTTATTGTTTGTAAAACGAGATCTCTTTCATCAACTGCGGCGTCGACGTTGTTCAATTGATCGGCCAAGACTTTGAGTTCTTGACAATATTCATGCATGGATGAAAAATTTTCAAGACGGGTGTTGGCAAACTTTTGTTTGAGAAGAAGGGCTCGGGTGGCTTTGTTGTCTTGAAGAGATTTTCGATAGCCTTCCAAGCATCGTAAGCGGTGGTGCGCTTCCTGATGATGGTTTTGAGGAGGTAGGTGGATATTGTGTCATAGATCCATTGGAGGACTATGACATCCAGACGTTCCCAAGATTCGGGATGGGAGGAGGCTAGTTGTTTGTCCTTGTCGGTAGAGGAGGTGGCGACTGGTTCGACACGGGGCTGAAGGTGGTCGGCGACAAGGTATGTCGTACAGTGGATCTGAAACAGTTCAGCCCATGTATTATAGTCAGCGGCTTCGTTGTCCAACGTGATAGGGACGAAGGTTCGAATGTTGGACACAGTTACAACGGAGTGCAACTTATGATCTGCCATTGGAGGTAGGTGAGAAGATCGAATGAGAGAGTGGCGGCTGGAGGGGATGAAGCGGCAGTAGGGTTTCGAGAGGGAAGATAGGAGGATCATTTTAGGGTGATACCATGTAGAATAGGATAAATCCTTGCCTCTTTCATTAACAATTATCCCTATATATAGTTACAATGAGATCTCCTATTTTAGGAGATAAATCATACAGTAAATACAAATTACAAAACCATAATTATCAACATAATTATCGGCATGATAGTTGGCGTCTATTAATAAGTGACAACGTTATTTTGGCAACTCACCAACTGATAGATTAATAAATCAGTTGTATTCTAGTTGTCCTTAAATAAAATAGGTTAATCCTTTTAAGTTTAGATAATAAAAGAATATAAAATTGTTAATTTAAACCAATCACCCATTTTAACACATTTACAACTTTATTACAACCCATTAACCTATTTAGGTATGAAGGTTAATCTTGAAGTATTAATAAAGTTGAGGGTTTATTTTATTATAATAGGTTTAGGAAAGGTTTCGGCTTGAAAAAAAGTTAAGTAATCGGCTTAGAGAGCATGTTTAGTAAGACTATTATTGTTTATTTTGTGTCAAGTGGAGTCTCTTCTTCTTGTAAGTTTGTTAAGTTTGTGAAGTTCGTTTGATTATATAAAAAGAGTCGAGGGTTGTCACCCCAATATCTCGTGCTAGTTTGTTCGATATATGCCTAGCCCAACAATTGGTATGAGAGCTACGGCTTGTAAAGTTTCGTATTATTATTTGAGATAGGTTTCGAGATCGAGAATCAATTCCAATTGAAAGAGCAAACAAGTAAAGAAAGGAAAGACACGATAGAGATTGGGGGACTTCTAGTATTGACGAAATCGAACTACAAAGTATGGTTGACCAAGATAGAGGGATTTATGAAAGAATATGGCTTTTTGAATGTTATTGAACCTACAGTCGGTGTAGCTGTAAATGAAAGGAAGATGTACACGACATTGGGGTACATATGTCAAACCCTACCGAAAGACAACTTGGTACAAGTCGGCATACTCATGAATGCTAAGGAAGTATGGCGTGCACTGAAGATTTGATTTCTTGGAATTGATTATGTACAAAAGGTTGAAGATGAAAAAGAAGCTCAAGAAGCCACTGAGAAAGAAAGATTGGATGTGATCGCGGTGAAAGAAAAAATAGGTGTGATTGTTCAAGAAGAACAAACAAATAAGAAAGAAGCTCATGAAGCTGTAGAGATAGGAAAAAGCTTTGTAAGTTGTTTTAGACTGTGAAAAAGAAATATTGAATGAAAGAAAAGTAAGAATTTCTTCGGAACTTTCAGGTTTGTTTTTATGACTCAAACAACCTTGAAGATAAGAAAACTATTAAGATAAGTAAGCGGAAACGAAACAAGAAATCTTCTACCGATCATGATGATGAGAGAAAGGATATGACGCTAAAGGAAAGGAATGATGCAACTAACAGGTTTACAGATTTAGAATCGTATGTGAAAGTCAACAATCGAGCATTTGTTGTTCAAAAGTCAAAACTTAATAAAAGGTTTAGAAGAGTTGTCAGAATGAAAAGCCTAACAAGGTCAGATAAAGAAACAAAGAATAACCCATCTGCAAGTTTTGATGTGCAAAGAAAGGAAAGAAAAGTGAGAAAGAAGAACGTACAGAATGAAGTGGTATGTGAGATCAATGTGGATGGTTTGAACGATGAACGTGAAGAACTTGTTAACTAGGTTTGTTACAAGACACTAAAAAGAAAGGTTAAAGACGAAACAATGATTAAAACTGAAGAGTTGAGAGCTATGCAGTTATTGTGGTAAAAAATCGGATAGCAGGACACTAAAAAGAAAGGTTAAAGACGAAACAATGATTAAAACTGAAGAGTTGAGAGCTATGCAGCTATTTGAGATACAGGTTATCGCGGTGAGATAGCGGTCAGAAAGCGATAATTTTAATATCATGCAATATACATATATATATATATATAGTAATATCAAAAGAAAAACACAAAAGTATCAGTAACTGAAACATGATTGAATCATAAGCAATGAAATCTGCCTCCGAGTTCACATCAACCTAGGAATCGTTAGTAGACGAAAGAGCGAGAACGTGATTTTTCTAGGGCTTTGATAAAAAAAACCGGTTATAAATAAATAGTAGATCAAATTTGAAGTTTGGGCGATTGAGGATTTTTTTTTAAAATTTAGTCAAACTATTCTAACCTTGAAAATCAATGCTACGACCGCTATCTAGGAATAAAAATCGGTCAAATAGTGGCCAATGGCGTCGCTAATAGTGGTTCCGCTCTTCTCGACCGCTATTGGCACCACTATTTTGCAAAGTTCCGTTAACCGCTATCCCACTGCTATTCCACAGCTATCCCATCGCTATTAACTACATAGGTTGAGATTAAGGGGGTGCATGAATGTTAATTTTCAACTATTAATAAAGTTGAGAGTTTATTTTATTATAGGAATGGTTTCGTCTTGAAAAAGAAGTTAGGTAATTGACTAGAAAAGCTAGTTTAGTAAAACTATAAATAGGGGTCTAGATTATTGTTTATTTTGTGTCAAGAGGATGATCTTTTCCTTGTAAGTTTGTTAAGTTTGTGAAGTTCGTTTGATTATATGAAAAGAGTCAAGGATTATCACTCCAATATCTTGTGTTAGTTTGTTCGTTCTGATTGTTTGTTGGCCAACAAGGTAAACAAGTTACATTGATCATGTTTGAGTTGCATGATTTATAATATTTTGACACCAATAAATATGAGTCATTAGTCATATTCAATTCATCAATTTCATCGTGCGATCCCACAACCCTAACTTATATTTTTCTTGAATCTATTCATTTTCTGACCAAGTCAATTAACAATTAGCTAACCTCAACAAATCTACAACCATACGTTACAATCATCAACTCTAATGAATAAAAGAAGCTTATAAGCTACCGCTTCTTTCACCATATTAAAAATGAGAAAACCAGTTAACCGTTTACCTGGTGTTATGCAAATTGATTGTGGCAACCGGTTCGTATTGATGTCTTTATTTTCTACACAATGAAGAAGACCTTGGAGGGTGTCTTTAATCAATTCTACTTTTCCAAACTCCATAGTCAATGTCCTTTCCTCTGCGAACACCAATTATACCAGAATATGAGTATTATTGGATATAACTAATGTTGGAAATCAAGTCCAAGAACACAAACACAAAATTTGATCTCAACCAAGATCGAATCTTTCTTATTTAATATAATTCTCGACACTTTCAGATACATAAACCCTAACTCTCTATCTATACTAAATTAACACCTTGAAAACAACACACTTATTCTAGTAAACTAAATAAGGGTAAAGTTAAAATACAAAGGACAACAAAAATGAAAAGTGTGGGAAGAAATCTAATCCATTGAACTTAGATTTGGATGGTGACGATTAATTTGAAAATAAAAATTGATTAAAAGGGCATGAAGATAATAACCCACTTATGATGACTCTCTCTCTTCACATGCAAGGCACATGTCAATTCCTCCATCATTTTAAAACGTCTATAACTTTTTCATACGACGTTTTTTTTTGAAATTTTTTTTACCATAATAACGAGTGTTTTTTTATCTTTATTATGAATATCATATTGTTATATAAAAATATAAAAAAAAGTTGGTGGGTTTTTTTGTATTGTGTTATTTGGTTGTCCATTGTGTTTTATAATTGGGTTTTTCTATGCATTGTGTTATATATTTTGGTCATTGTATTTTTCAATTGATACTCATATTAAAGATAAAAATTAAAACAAAGATTACGTCATTGTGTTTTTCGTTTGTCACTGTGTCTTTGTGCTCAACATTTGCTTTATGTTGATTGTGTATTACGTTCAAGCCATTGTGTAATATGTATTTACCATTGTGTCTTACGTTTAAGGTTATTGTGTTATATGTATTTACCATTGTGTCTTACGTTTAAGGTCATTGTGTTATATGTATTTACCATTGTGTCTTACGTTTAAGGTCATTGTGTTATATGTATTTACCATTGTGTCTTACGCTTAAGGTCATTGTGTTATAAGTATTTACCATTGTGTCATACGTTTAACGTCATTGTGCTATATGTATTTACCATTGTGTCTTACGTTTAAGGTCATTGTGTTATATGTATTTACCATTATGTCTTACGTATCAGGCCATTGTGCTGTTATATTATATGTATTCATTATTGTGTTTTACATTTCATGTTATTGTGGATTATACATTCATCATTGTGCTTTATGTATTAGATAATTTGTTGGTATTTTTCATTATATATTATTATTACACAACGGTGTTATTAGTATTTAAAAAAAACACAATGATCAGTTTAAAGACACAATGGCGAAAAAACACAATAATAAACAGAAAACCACAATGACGAAAAAAGACACAATGGTAAGTAAAAAGACACAATGACGTAAATTAATTTTTATTCTTATATAACAAAATTATACTCATATTAAAGGTAAAAAACGCATGTAATTATGGTGAATTTTATTTAAATAAAATATCATATGAAAAAGTTTTAGACGTTTAAAAATGATGAAAGAATTAACATGTGACTTGGATGTGGAGAGAGAAAATGTGTAATATTACTTATATACCCGTTTTCTTTTGGTCCCTACCTGACAAATGTCAATTAATTATGGTTTCTCATCCTTCTCATTTTTATCCCCCTTTATAGAATAACTTGACCCACTAAATAATTCATATATTTTTTACTAAAGTGCCTTCACTTAAGCCCAATCAACTTTCTCGATAAATTGTTTCAAGCTTAAATTTCAATATTCCCACTAAATCTTGAAACCGATTCGTTCTCTTTCTTTCTTGCTTGCTCTTATCATTCTTTCTTCCCCTCTTGCTTAGATTTCATTTTTTTCTTGTTGAGATGCTTCTTTCTTTCTTTTACTAGAATTCTTGCTAAACTTTCTTGCTCTTGCGGTTTCCTGTTTCGTCCTTTCTTTTCTTGCTAATGATCTTGCTTTCTTACTTAACTCGAAGACGAGTTACTTGTTGTTGCTTGAACTCTTGCAAATTCTTTCTTAGTATAACCCGAATTGGGTATCTTACTCTTTCTTCGGATCAGAGGACCAGACTCCTTCTATATTTAAGATTTGGCTCTTGACTATCTTTCTTCTTTAAGATCTGGCCCTAGACTATCTTCATTCGTCAAGATTTGGCTCTTGACTATCTTTTACCTTCTTTCAAGAAACGAGTTCTTGATTACCTTCTACCTTCCTTCAAGAAACAAATTCTTGAATTACTTTCTTACTTCAAGAAACTTGTTCTTAACTACCTTCTTCAAGAAACGAGTTCTCATTTACCTTCCTACTTACTTTTTTTTCTATTCATCAAGCTTGAAAAGAAATCTTGATTACCTATTTATCTGAAAACAATCTTGTGAACTCGGTTCCTTCTTCTAGCCGACCTACTTGCTCAATAGGTTTTCTTGAACTTACCAAACTTACTTTTTAATATGGATAAAAAATAAGAACTCACTGCTTTCTTGCAATTACCTTGCTAAGCTTAGTGCCTTCATTTATTTTTCTTTCTTGTTGGATTTCAACCAGACCCTCACGCCCGTCAAATGACACGACATGGAGGAGCCGATAAAACAGGTGAGATCAGGTTTCGAACCCTGGCAAGCCAGGTCATCCCTCATATCTTCCATATAAATTGGTGATAGTGAGGTTTGAACCACTACCATAAAGTGAGTGCTCTACCGTTGAGTCACATCCAATTTATAACAATAACAAACTAGAAAAAACAATAAAAATAAGAAAATTGACTAAATCACAAATGCAAGGAATTGTAATTAATATAATAGTATCAACTAACAACTATATGATCTTAATAACTGCAATCATATTTAGGCTTTAGAAAACTGAAACTTAATTAAGTTAGATTACGATTTACATGAACTTACCAGACCTTAAAATCGAGTCGTGAGAGAGGGAATGTAGAGCTGATCAGCTTAATGTTGAAGAGGGAATGTAGAGCAGGTGACTTCTTGAATGATGAGTCAAAAGGTATTAATCGTTAATAATAATTGAGCCTATTGCGTTATGTGGCTCACATTTTTGTTTTTGCAATAATTCATTACCATTTTGTGGGCCGGCATCCTGACTTTTTAATAACCGCGAGGAGATATTTTGAAATACTAGTTTTTTTTTTGTTACTTTTTTTTTTGTTTTTATAACACGACTTTCTTGTATTTAGGTTACCACACTCTTCAAATTTGGAGAGTTTCGTTGCCCTACTCTAACCGTTGTTTTAACCGGGGCCACACTGGCTTTAGAGTTTGGCTTGTTGGGCGTGTTCCATGGAAAGTTTATTTGGACGTATTCGGAGGTCTAGTAGTGTTCTCTTATTCAAGAAAATAACTATATCTGTCATTGTAAAATGCTCGTAATCTCTTTTGAAGATGCTTACAAACAGCAGGAGACTCCTGTTCTTATTTACCTCTACTATATTCCTATGCATGCCATCTTATTAATAAGAAACAGTGGTTAAGTTAAATATACGTGTGTTTAAAAAATAACAAAGTTAAGTAGATGTGCTATGATTACAAATACACATTTTGTCTCACCATATACAGGGATGAAGTTCTTACAATCTAGATCCATACATATCTGCTCCAAGAATAATTGGAGAAACAGATTAGTTCTCACTGATTTGTGCCGCTAATTTGGAGAAAATTATGCAGCAAAATTGAAATTCTAAGTTCAAATTAAGGTTCAAGGGTATTCTCGGGATGAATGAATCTACGGGTTTGACATATTAAAAGTCTTCACTTAAAACATATTAATAGTTATAATATAATAACCAAAACTCGAAATCGGAATAAGGGCTCAAAACAAAAAACTCGTTCATCGTCTCCGGCAATCACAACACGCTCTCCGATTATCCTTTTTATAGTATGATCTTCAAGAAACAAGCTGATTTCTATGTACTGTGGAGGATTTTGTAACTCATATGCTAGCAACTTTCTGCTATGTGTTGCATTTTAAATTGCAGTTTTTGCTCTGTAGTTGAAGCCTGAAGGCTTGGTTGAATGATAAGTATGTTTCATCATTGATCTTTTAACATATTATCTGTCTAGAATAAGTTACTTGTTCATGTAGAATCTAAATCTCACTATTTTCATTTATCTCTATGCATGGAGTTGTTAATAGATTTGGGGTCATACATTTGTGTTAAGTTTTTACATTAATCTCTGTCTAATTAATACTAATCTAATTTGCTTTTGTGAATCATGACATCCGTTGGTAGTAACTTTAATGGAAAGGAAGACACGAACAGTGAAAAACAAGAGCTAGGGTCGAACAATAGCTCGTTCTTCGTGCCCAGTGTTGAGTAGTCCTTGAAGCTTCAATGATAAAAGTTTGTGGGTAGTGAAAAACACACTTGCTTGAAGAGTTATAAGTGAGCTAAAATGGGTTGGGTCAGGCCGAGTTAATGGTTATCACAAAACAGACATTTATAAAAGTATTAAGATAAATCTTTGAACAACAATGAATTTGGGGATTGTGTGAATAGAGTTTGATCAATTTTAAGCTATCCAACCCGTTTTATCTAAAAAACAAACCCATTGACCCATTCGTACGTAAATGGGGGCCACCTTTAGGTTAATAGTTTATACTATGACTTTTCTTAATCTCTCCTATCTAATTTTGCAGGCTGATTTGTTAGAACACTTATCTAAGCATTGTTATAATTATTATAATATTTTACACCTTTTATTCTTACAACCATTACACAAATTAATATATTACACTCATATATAAATGTTTGAATAAATAAATAATAACATTATAATTTTCATATATATTTTTTTGTATATATACTTCACAATCTATAAAATACAAAGGATTTTTCGGGTATGTGATTCGGGTAAAAGGTTCGGGTAAGCGGGTATTCATTTTCGGGTAATCGGGCCAGGTATCATCTAATCCCAATCACGAAAATTTTTAAATCCTAATCTCATACCCGACATATACCCATCGGGTTTCGGATATACCAGTCGGGCTCGGACTATTTTCCCATCCCTAGATGAAATACTCCAATATTGAAGTGCAATTGTGTGATTGATAAAACGAATGAAGATAGTCATATAACTTAGAATCATATGTTAAGTTGAAATGAATAATATGTATCGTATTTTATAAATAGTGATAAGAACCAACACCGACATGTGGTCGAATTATAAACGTTATCTTGTTAAATATAAAAGTTTTAAAACATATTCATATATTTTATTTTATTAATCTGAAAAGTTGAAATTGTGTTTATCCAAACGCAAACTCCAATTAGGCACTGAAGAGGTAGGTCCAGCAGAGCCCAGTTGGACCCGCAAGACTCACCTCAAAGAGGGACGTCTGCGCAGTTGAACCCGCAAGACTCACCTTCAACAGGGACGTTTGCGCAAAGGCTAAACTCGCAAGACTCACCTTGAAGAGAGACGTCTGCGCAGAAACCAACTGGATCCGCAGGACCCACCATGCTCAGAGACGTGACGTCCTTAAGCGCAGTACGCAAGCTGTTCCCGCAGGAAAAGCCTCCCAATGGTCGACGTACTCCGCCTGTTCCCGCAGCAACGGATACTAGCCATCAGGGAAGGCTACCCGCGCAGCAAGGCTACACGCACAAGGCACTTAACTCTTAAATAATTCAGTAATGTCACCTGAAGAAGGAATGAGCAAGCCGGGAATATTCCCGCCCAAAGCCGGGAAAACTCCCGCCCAAATGAGCCAGTTCGTACGCTACTGGAGGATCTTTTGTACTGTACCTGACGAGGTATGGACAAAAGATCTGACCAAAGCTGCGACAGCTCACTGACAACAGTACAACGAGCAACATGCTCTATTACTTAATGTCACTATCAGCCGCTGCCTACTCACCAACTTGTCGAAGCACGTGCATAGCCTGCAGTTGGTGGAAAAGGAATAGTACACAGCCGGCCTGGTCACTATCAGCCGCTGCCTACCCACCAACCACCAGCATGGCATGTGCGTAGCCCACAGTTGGCAGAACAGGAATACTATTCAGCCGGCTGTACCTTCTTGGAAACCTACCTTCGGCTATAAATACTCCAACACCTTGGAATGGTATTATTATCTTATCTTCTCTAGCAATCTCTTAATATACACTTATATTCAAGAGCAATCTAGTCTGATTCTCACGCCGGAGGGTGGTCACAAGGAGGTACCCCCCCCCCTTCTCAGTGACGAGCTCACGGTGTCTGTTTTGCAGGTTATCAGAAGAACCATCTTTGCCGGACCTAACCCCTCGTGAGAAACATCTACTTAACCCCCAGATTATCCATAATCTGCCTGGGGTCAATTAGTGTTTCTTCATGCACGTAAGTATAAGTATAACAGAACTTTGAAAACAGAACTCAACCATCCGACCCAACTATCAAGTTGGTTGTATACATAACTTAAATATATAAAAAGTCAAACAGTTGCTTCTAGAAACTATTATACAACACCGCCTTTTATCTTAGTATATATATGATATATAATATTATAATAATCTCAAAAGTTGTCATTGAGGATTTATAACTCCTCCGGAACCGCACTTCTTTATACCTCGATTTCCCGACTAATTCTTGATTCTATGGCAGCCGGACAACGAAAGCTCGACGAAGGTAACCCTAATTAATTAATATTTATATGTTTCTTCGATGCCTGGTTAAATCATATAGTTAGTTAGTTATAGGTGTTGAATTTGTGTTAGGTTTCTTATTATTATTTCTCCACTAACCCTAACTTCCTCCTCCTTTTATTATTTTTTTCTTTGCAGAGGAGGAGGAAATAATAATAATGGAAGGACGATCGATCCACGTGGTACCTGCCTGGTTACGGAATCTCAGTCCGAGTTCTTTTCACCCAGAAGGCGACAAGAAACTTCAAGAAAAAACTGAAGAATTGAAAACAATCTCTCTGCATCAGCTACTGAGTCGCCTCAATGCCCCCAAAGGTCAAGTTCTCGAATCATGTTACCGTAAGGTGCGGGCTTCACTTAATCAGATCAAGGCGTCTTATGTTTGGACCAAGACCTATGATGATGATGATGAAATTACCGATATGATGGTAACCGATGCATTTTGCATACTTGAATTCTTGCTCTGCGTCCCAAGTTTGGGAAATATGCTTGGGGTTGATGTTATAATGCACGACTTGGTGTTGCTTGAAAATCAGATTCCGCTCTTTGTCCTTGATGATATATTCCAGTTAACCGTACCGACATTCAACCCAAACCTCTCCCTTGTTGAGCTTCTCCTCCAAGTTCTATCCTACAACTCTCTCTTCTATCAACAAGCCATCGACATCGACAAACTTTCTATTAAAGATGCTCCTCATATCCTTGGCCTTGTACACCAACTCTACATGCCTCCTGTTTATGATATCGCGTCTCGCTCCCCAAGCTCAAGAACCTATTCAGTTGTAGATCGTCTAGACAAGGCATGGGTCACCTTCAAACCTCACAAACACCAACCGGCATGGGTCATGGGGATGGAATTGGAATCAAAATCATCCATGTTCTCGTGCCTTATTGGGCCTTGGAATAAGCCTACCCTTAGAATGCCGGTATTGTATGCTGCTAATTACACCGAGTTGCTTTTAAGGAAATCTCATAGCATACGAGCAGCCATATGATCATCATGTTACATCATATGTTTATGCCATGCTTATGCTAGCTGATACTGAGGAGGATGTTGCTAAGCTTGCACACTCTCAAGTCCTTATTAATGCAATGCGCCCGCTTGAAAAAGTTTCTGACATGATCAAAAGCATTAACATTGTAGCAGGTGGGATGAGGATTCTTTGTAATTAGAGATGGGAAAAGTTTCTGACATGCTCACGTTTTTGTTGGTTGCAAAAATAGGGGTTATCAAGATCGGTCGGTCCTTATCTGCCACTATCAAAAGAAATTAAGTTTATTCGCCACTACCAAACCGAACACAGAATCTGATCAAATGGAATTCTAATTCTAATTCCAATTTTGTCCCGATAGTGTACAATAGGGATGAGCAATTTTATAACTGTCTCCGTAATGTACCAAACCGGTACCGATCGGTAGGTTTTCATGTTTTCTGTATCAGTGCCTTCGGTTTTTTCGACAATTTACGGTATATTCAATTTAAAATATAGTTTTACCAATAAACCACCATTGCGATTATTGAAGGGTAAAACTGTCAATTCATACAAAGTTAACAGAGAACTTAACAAACCCCCTCCCATGTTAATCTCCATCAATCTAACCCTCTAATCAATGCCATCATCGCCAAGCTACCCTGCCACCTTCACACACCAAATCGCTCCCCATTCATCTCCATTTTCATCATGGAATGGTGTATTGGTACACACTTTTCTGAATCTCAAGTGACATTCGTTGAGAAATCCCAAATCAATAATCAACCAACAGAATTGATTTTGTGGATTATAAGAACAAAGTTGGTTTGGTGCATATATTGCAAGCTTTGGTTCTCAGTTGACCAAATCCACCATAAAACTAATTTGATAGTACTGATTTTGATGTTCTATGCTTAATAAAATTTGCACAAAAATTGAGAATAAATAGCTGCACCTATGCAAGACAACGTTCAAACAAAAATTTGAAGTAATGTAATAGAAGAGAATGCTCACTAAGTCAAACCTCTAATCATCCAGTCATGACTGTTGGTGACCAATTAAGACCCATCAACCGGATGACGCGTCGCAAATGGCTCTCAACCTTGTCCGATACCTGGTTTGTGACTGATATCAAATTGGGCGCTTTGATTGAAGAGGCAGGACATTACTTATGAACCAGTGATCTCTCTTGTCCACGGCCGATGTGGGATAGCCTAAGAGTGGGACGATGTTGTGTTTGCCAAGGGTGTTACAGACAACCCCCCTTTGGACTCATCGTCCTCGATGAGGCGTGTCCCAACATCCCGAACGGCACAAGAGTGGCTTTGATACCAACTGTAACATCCGGCCCCTCGCACCACCAATATTGTCCGCTCTGCCCACGAAGAGCTCACGGATTTGTTTTTGGTTGCCCAAAACGCGTTGGTGATTGAAGAGGTAGGACATTACTTATGAACCAGTGATCTCTCTTGTCCACGGTCGATGTGGGATAGCCTAAGAGTGGGACGATGTTGTGTTTGCCAAAGGTGTTACATGGACGAGTCTCGTGAGACTGTTGAGGAGTGTCACACCCCGACTTAGGGCCTAGGCGTGTGACCAATAGTTGGTATATGTTTTACAAATATATCAGAGTTGCGGTTATTTAGCGGAAGTATTTAGTTTATAATAAAATATTAATATATATTTTTAAACATTAGTTTATTTGTAAACCTTAATTTATTATTTAATAAAACATTTTGATTTATTAGAAAACTTCTCGGATAATAAAGATTAGAGCGTTTGATTTATAAACATTGTTTTGATTTTATAAAACTTATTTAAATATTAATCTTAATATTTTAATAATTTAAAACTGAGTCATCTCTACCTTGCGAGTGTCTATCTTCTTGAATAGCTCTAACTCCTTGCTACATGTACTAACTTTATTTCCTGTAATGTTGGAAAAAATGCTGAGTCAGCGATATGTTAGCGATATGTTGATGAATCGTTGACTCTAAAAACATTTTTATAAAATCTTTCTTTGAATTTCTTTGACTGGCAAGATAGTTTTCTGGAACACCCTCAGCAAAAACGTCTTTTATTTCTGGGATTTGTACCACTTGTCATACACACACAATTACGGTTCTCCGGGAACTAACGCCCATTGGGAACTGATGCCCATTTGAGAACTTTTATTATGATCTCTAGTCTGCGGCCACGTAGCCTTGACTGATAGACTAGATTAATTATGTTTAGATCCAGACACATGTGTGCTCGGTCTGAGTTGCTTTTATTTTCTATCTTGTAAATTAGAGATCACGTAATCCCTTAAATCTTTTTGTTAGAGATCACGTAATCTGTAAGGCCCCGTTATCGGTACCTCACATTGGTGTTGGATTTACTCATAAACGGAGTTCTAAAATATCAGAGTTAATTAAAAACTTTCGCGGAATAATATAAACTGTCAACCATCCATTACAAACATCTATAACTTGTCTCTTAAAAGCATAACATAAAACATAGTATCAAAACAACACGACAAGTCTTTAGATGCCAGCCTCTTCAATATTGCCATGTGTCTCTCTCAAGCCAGCTGTCTCAGTCGATTAGCCTGCGTGCATACTAAAAGTCAGCTACGCTGAGTGAGTTCTAGTTAACCAGGAAACATACGATACATTCACATATTTACCAATGCACCTGAAGGTACATGCCTTCCTACTATCTTACATACTTACATACTTGCGTACTTTCATTCGTTCTTTCATAATAACATATGTACTTGTAACATCCTGAATATTATAATGATAAATAAAGAAAGTTACGTTTAATGATTTCGCGTTATTAAGTAAGTAATACCGAGTAAAGAACGGATCATGGACTTAGATTAATTAAGATGGATTAAGGGTAATGGGCCTTAGGTCCATGGGCTTTAAGGGATATAAATATCCCTTTAAACCATCCTAAAACCCTAACTATCATTTCCATCTTTCATAAATCTCTACACACTCAAAAACACACACATACACTACACCTCATACGGCCGAGAGAGAGAGAGCGGATTCGAGTCCAAAAATCAAGCCGACCATTATTAGATCTTCAATATACGAGATAACCAAGCAAACCGCGACCACACCGAACGTATAAAAGGTATGTTTTGATCCTAAAGATTTCATTTTTATAAACGTTTAGTCTTAAAACTTAGAACGAGAGTAGATCGGGTATAAACGAAACATAAAGTTGTAAACTTGATGATAAAAACGAGTGTAATGAACCCGAAAATGGAAACGGCTCGATTAATGAACCCTTAACATTAGTATTGAACGTTTTTACCATAAAGGTCCAAACTTTACGTCATTCCGGGCTAAATTTTACCCAAACAAGGCCATGGGAATGATCGCGGGACTTGTTAACGCCATACCCATGGATTTCTTGGTAAAACGATGATGATTTTGGGGATTAAGGATGAACAGCGGCGACTGCTGCACAACTTCGCATACAAGCGAACTTCGCCTGCAAGCAAGTTCGCTTGCAAGCAAGTTCGCCTAATTGGTAACTTCGCCTAAGGCCAAGTTTGCCTAACTGATAACTTCGCCTGGTGACAAGTTCGCCTAACTGGTAACTTCGCCTAAGGCCTAACTGATAACTTCGCCTGGTGACAAGTTCGCCTAACTGGTAACCTCGCTGCCAGGGGCGCTGCCCCCGGACCCCCGTTCATTGTGGGTTATATAAAGATAGAAATACAACATGAGTAGTAGTAGTTAATTGATACATGTAAATATTATACAGTTAGCCGTGCACAGCTCAAGAAGGGAATAACGATTAACGGAGAGCGTAACAGGATTCAGGTGAGTTTCTAGCCCCACTTCTGTGTTATGTTTTCGGGGCTGTGTGCATACTCTATATGTTTGTTAATACACTTATCCTAAGCGATAAGTGTATGCCTTATATGAATGATGTGAAATGTATGAATGATTGCTTGTTAGTACGTGAACAATCTTCGGATATTGCACGTACTGTCAGGTTGTAGTGTTACGTATAAGGTAAGTATAATGTATTTGCTTATATGTATGAATGCGATAAGGTTAACAAACGAAGGAAAGGCATGGTTGTATGGTAACGAAGAGGGACCAGACCCTAATAATATATGTGATGTTAGGGACCAGACCCTAATAATATCTGTAATGTTAGGGACCAGACCCTTATAATATCTGTGATGTCAGGGACCAGACCCTTATAATATCTGTGAGGTTATAGGGTGAAAGGCTCTTTAAAACGTATGATTATGTATGTAAAGAAAGTATGAAGGTAAGAATGAAAGTGTATGCACTTATGTGTGTATGAAAGAAAGTTAAGAGGTTAAGTATGAAATGTAAGAAGGTATTGTATGAGTATGTGATTAACTAGAACTCACTCAGCGTAGCTGACTTTTAGTATGCACGCATGTGAGTAGAATGAGGCAGGTAGCTTGAGGAGGACACATGGCAGAGTTGGACGAAGCTGGCATCTGAAGATTTTGCTATGATGTTTTATTTTAAAAGACTATGTTCTGTTTTTAAATAACTATGAATGCTCGATACGACAAGAATTATGGTTAGGGAATGTAATGGTTTAAATGTTTTTAATGTTCCACGAATGTTTTAATTAACTCTGATATTTAGAACTGCGTTTATGAGTAAATCCAATACGAAAGTAGGGCTACCGGTAACGGGGCCTTACAGTACTTTCATTTCATACACATACGTCTCAAAAAGCCTTACGTCCTATAACCTTCGCCGATATTATTAGGTCAGTTCCCTACATTCGCCGACATTATTAGGGTCGGTTCCCTACATTCGCCGACATTATTAGGGTCGGTTCCCTCATTCTATCTATACCTTTTGTACCTTTCTATACATTCATAATTATAACTTTCATACGTCCATACATTATCTATACATCATATCTTTATACTATCTCTTAGCGGCACATGCAATATCCGAAGATCGTTCATGCATCGTCAAGCATTCATTCATACATAAATCATATAGGGCATACACTTACCACTTAAGGTAAGTGTATTAACTAATCACATCGAGTATGCACACAACCCCAAAAACATGACAAGGAAATGGGGCTAGAAACTCACCTGGATCCCGTTGCGTTCGCCGTTAATCGTAATTCTTTTCTTTAACTGTGCACGGCTAACTGTATAATAATTATACGTATCAATCATCTATCGTTATCTATATTTTGTTTCTAGATCGATTATAACTCACAACGAACGGGGGTCCGGGGGCAGCGCCCCTGGCAGCGGGGTCTAAGGGGCAGAGCCCCTGGCTGGGGTTAAGCTGCCAGGTCAGCTTGGAAAAATTTTATTTTCGTTAACTGTCTTAACACATTTTCCATTAACATTTTAAGTTATTTTCTATGTTGGGCTTATTTTCTAAGCCTAAATTAATGGGCCAATTTGCTTTATATTAGCTATGGATTTAGCCCAAATGTCCATTGTGATACCTGGCCTAACTGTTCACTATCTGGGCTCAGGCCCAAGCCAAACTGGATGGCCGAGAACCCCCAACAGAGAACCATGTTCCTGGCCGAGAACCCGTTCTGACCGAGAACCTGTTCTGGCCGAGAACCTTGGTTTGACCGAGAACTCGGGTTTTGACCGAGAACTCATTCTGGCCGAAAACTCCTTGCAACCGAGATCTCGGGTTGGCCGAGAACTCCATAAGGTGGCCGAGAACACCCAGTTCAAATCATATTTCCATCTTAAGATTCTGCCTTGCCCAGATTACTTGTTCTAAGGCTCAAATCGTGACCTTTAACCCCTTATTAACATCGTTCATATCCGTTTTACATTCATTACTATCGCGGCTTCAAGATCTATCCCGTTTTAGGCATAAAGCTTAGACCTTTATACCTTTAGAACGTTCTAGGCTAGATCTAGGGTTCCTTTATGAACCGTTTATGACTAAGAGTCCATTTTATCCATTTTAATCATCAAGTTTGTATTTTTATGAAACATCTATACCCGATCTACTCTAGGGTCAAGTTTCTTGGCAAAACGTTCATAAAAATGTAACCTTTAAGCTTAAAACGTACCTTTAGACGTTAGTAGGGTCACGTCTAGCTTGATACACGACCTTGGACTCGTTAGCTCACTTGTATGATCGAAGATCTACGATTACTATGATTGGTTTATGGTTTGGATAGAGGGTGGCGGCTAAAGAAGGTATTTTATGGCTTAAGTGTGTGTTTTTAAGGTATAGAGAGAATAAGATGGATATTATGGATAGAAATGGAAAGGATTAGGGTTTAAGAGGTATTTATACTCCCTTAAGCCCGTGGACCGAAGGCACATCTTTCCTTTTTGGTCAATGATTACTTCCTTTTAATTAACCTACCCATCTCTTCCCTTTTACCATTTTACTAACTTATTAACTCAGGTAACTTTTCCATCATAACAAGTCAATATTCATTATTATTAATCGAAATTTGGGATGTTACATAATCTCATAAAAATTTTGACTGTCTTTGTTTAAGCTAAACAATCCGTTTATCTTGACTGAAAAGGTTTAACGTATTCACCTGTGACTATCTGTTCTGAATGATGTGGTGATCTCGTTTGAAACCTTTAGTCTGGTTTTGATAGCTTTAAACCTTGACTGATTATAATATAAGATCTGAAGTCTTTCTGTTTATTTGTCAATCATGTACCGAGTTTCTTCTTCAAGAAGAAACGTCATTTGTCTATAACCTTTGTATATAATATCTCATGTTTCTTAATCATGAAGAAACAATATTTTGACTATACTTCTTTCATATTTACGTTTCTTAATTGTAAAGAAAGATTGACTATATCCCTTGTATGTAAAAACTTATGTTTCTTAATCATGAAGAAACAATATTTTAATTATAAACTCATGTATATAAAATTCTATGTTTCTTAATTATAAAGAAACATTATTTTAACTATATCCTTTGTATTTATATATTTAATCAAGGTTTAGGCTATACCTCTGACTATAGTCTAAGCCATGATATAACAATAAAATAATAACTTTAGCTGAACCACTACCTTAAAATGGGTATTCACAATATAAAGCTTAAGAACAAACGACACCACCTCCACTATACGTCGGGTGTTGAGGAATGAAACGGTAGAACTCCGGAGTGGCGTCAGGACTCCAACTAGATGGCTTGTACTTCGAGGCGCGACTTGTCAGGAGTTGAAATAGAGTTGGGGCTCGAAACAACAACGGCTCGGGATGCTCGTGAACGAAAACAAGTTAGGATATGAAACGGTGGCTGTCCTTGGGCCCACCATATAACATGCCAACGGACACGTGCAAAAGTCTTGTTAGAATGGGTAAGTCATTTGCCGCATGGATCATTAACAGCATACTCGTTGGTCTCCGCTATCACATGATTTTGTCTCTGTATATTGGGTCTCTTTGTTTTGTTATTGTTTTTCAGTTTTGTTGAGTGCTCGATGTATACTTATACTAATGAATGAGGCGGTTAATATTATATTAATTAATAGGTGTAATCAAGCATAGTCGTGGCAATTTGAAGAAGGAACGTGGCACTTTTAAACTAGAGTATATGTAAAATGTAAATAACACCTATTATAATATTTATTTGCCGCCACAGTTAAATACATGTTTGATTGATTTGTGTTCCACCTTAAAATATTTATATTATATCAATGAGTATGGAGTAGTGGTGACTTGTATTGGGATTTTAAAGATGAAGATTGACACTATCAGCACAACGTGTCATTTTAATTGAATTCAAGAGCTTAGACTATTCGCTATGGTGAGGGGCTTTGAAGCCCTTTCCTGGTGTCACGTCAGCGCCACGAGAACAATGGGGGCTTCGAAGCCCCACCCAAAAGATGCCCCTCTATGGTGCTGGGCTTCGAAGCCCCTTTATATATATATGTATATATATATATATATGTATGTATGTGTGTTTGAGAGATAGAGAGAGAGGGCCCCACCATCCAACCTCATCCGCGCCCGGCATCACAACCACCTTTCCCTCGGCGCCCAAGGAAGCATCGCGCCCCACTGTGGTGTTTCGCACCCATCGGCGCCCGCCACCTCACCCTTTGAAGCCCCATAACGAGTAGTCTTATAATTAACTTCTACCCTTCACATGGATTCCTATATACATAGATATAATGATATATAAATCACTAGTAATTATCTTTTGAATTAGAATTTAAGTTATGTATATGTGTATATCCATAAAATGACGGTTGCACATCATTTTATAAACATTGTATATTTTATTGTAATTATTTATATATTTATATAGACTGGTTATTTATAAACTTTTAGCATTCGCTCAAATATCTTGAAATTCAACTGACCATTTCTCCAACTAATATTTGAGTAATAATATTTCGAATATACTAAATATTTTTATTTTATCCTGAAAATATCATAGCTTACATTTATACCCACTATCTATGTCAGTTATTTTGGCAGGTGTTACAAGGAGTCTACTACTAATAATGTGTTCATTTATTATTTGAATTTATATATTTATATTTGTATTCAAATATTTAGTTTATAGGGTAGTTAAAATACAGGAGACAAAAATGAGGAGTGTTAGAAGGATTTGTGACCACACAAAAAACCCCTTGAAAATAAATTAAAAAATAACAATAAAAAAATTAAAAAAAATTGAGGAGTGTGAAAAAAAATATATTAAAAACTAAAATGTTTCTGCCATCATTCCCGTTCAAAAAAAAATACAAACAAAAAATAAAAAAAAATGACGAAAAGACAAAATGACGAAAGTGAACAAAATACACAATTATAACTAAAAAAACACGATAGATCGCAAAATATTACACAATGACGAACAAAATATAACACAATGTTGAGTATACACAATATAAAGAAAAAAGACACAATGTCTAGAAAAAAAGACACAATCAATGACCAAAAATCACAATGATAAACAAAAAAACACGACTTTTTTCACTTAGCATTGCGTTTTTTTTAATGAGAACAAGAAAGGCGGTGGAAACATTTTTTGTGCATTTACTTTTTTCGTTTTTTTATTAAATTTTGAGTTATGATTTTTTTAATTATTTTTTATGGGCTTTTTTGTGTGACTAGAAATCTTTCTCATCTTTCTTATAGAATAACTTACCCTTAGTTTATGTTGAGTTTGTATCAAATTTAGTATATGATTTGTAATAGGCTAGTAATTTAGTATATACGAGGGGTCTATATTACCTTGGGTCTTTTTCATTTCACTATAATTTTTGTTTCATTCGTAAGTCAACATACAAGAAGAATTGCTACTCTGTTTTGAAGTAAACTTGTGTGTTCAAGTTGTTGAAGTCGAATCAATCAAGGTAGTTGTTGGTTCTTGTTTACTCAAGAGAAAGCAGTAAACTAGAAGTGATTGATTGGTGTTTGTGGTAAGATCTCATTTGTGAAAACGATTCTTTGTTTAACATATGCGACAAGTATTTTGTCAAAACCCGATAACCCGATGGGAAAACCCGATACCCGATGGATAATTACCCGATTAAAACCCGACGGGTTTGGGACGAGCTCTAATAATCGGGTATGCGTTTGGGAATACCTAAACCCGACCCATAGCCATCCTAGTTTTTAGATGAGCTAGATCAACTATCGCTCACCGCTTTGATCACATCCTAGTTGTTTGAATGATTTTTGTTTAGTGAATGGTCACGGTCACGCCATGAATCAACCATATTGCTTCTGCTTTGGTATTCATCTTATTTATACATCAATAAAGAGCATTTTTTGCAAATAAAGTACAAAAGTAAAAGGTATTGGATAGTCCATAGACAGCAGCAACGAATATCAAATTCCATCTATAAAAACAAATCCAAAGGAGACTGGAGGAATTCAATTTCATACCATAAAGAATATGGAATCCGATCAAAGGGAATTTCTAATTTCACGTCTGCCCACTTGGTGTACATTTTGACCTCCTCGCATAACGAATCCATGTATATGTGTCGGTGTTCATAGGATCACAATGGATGCATGTAGTGGCAGCTTCAGGTTTCCAATTTGTAGCAACCCTCAGCATCAACAAACCCTAAAGAATTATAAACCACATCAACGATAAATGTATGAGAAAAGTAATATGAGTTATTTCCATATTTAGAGGTGGCAATATCCGTGGGTCTAAGGTGAAAACGAGCTAATTGATATAGTCTCGCTAAAATCTCAAATCGATTCGAGCTTAAACGAGCCCGAGCTTGACTAGGATCGCGAGCCTGAACGAATGTACTATTTATATAAACACACTATATATTATGTTATATACACAAAATATAATTATAATTATACACAAATATAACTACATATTTGCAAAAATTGAATTAAATAATAGATTATCTGAGTTTGAGCTTGAAAAATCTCACAAACCAAGCTTGAGCTATGTTAAATCCTAGGTGAGACCACATTTACATGCCTAGGCGGGGTCGCTTATCGGCCATACTGGGTAACTATTGAAGGGCATACCCCAAACATTTTTTAAATATGATTAAAAAATATTATGTACCTTGAATGCAACATGATAAATGTAATATTATGAAGCTGAATCTCCACATCTATTAAAACCCCACTTCATCCAAGTAGAAAAACAATGCTTTGATAGGTGTTCTGGTAGATCAGCCTGCAAATTTTCACAGTGAACAAAGAGATTAAAAACTGATATCAGAAACTACTGTTTTATAATCAGAAGCGAAATTCAACCCATTTACTTATGAATGGTCATGGGTTTGTTTGTTTTTTTCTCAAACGGGTCGAATTGGTTGAAGCTCGACCGAACTCTATTCACAGGATCCCCAAATTTGTTTTTATACAAAGATTTTTATTCTAATTCTAATAATGTCTGTTTTGTGATAACCGTTTAAGGGTTAACCCACTTTGGCCCATTACACAACCCGCCTATTTATGCACTAATAATAATGAACTTACACTGCTCCATGAAGTAGAATATCCATCTGTAGATAGCAACCAACAACTCCCCTTAGATTGAAAATCCATCTTATTAAATTCAAAACCAAACTCCACAAAATCATCATCATAACTGTCATCGCGTGTGGAATTCCTTCTTCTTTTCTTTCTATGTTTTCTTTTCTTTTTTCTTCTTGAATCTGAGTCACTTTCATCTGTTAACATCTTATCATGCAACAATTCATGCTTGCCAGCATGGCGAAAACGTATTCCATTACTGTTAAATAGAGACTCCCAATCTTCAGAAGCCCAACATCCCTCTGACATAAAATAATGAAGAGCCCAAGACTGCAACCCTAATAATTTTATCATATTTATGCTTTCTTTCTTCGAACATTGTTTAATTAATGGAACTAAACAATTAGGGTTTTCTAGTAAAGTGCAAATCTTTTGCACAATATCCTTGATTTGAGACTTTTCTTCCCGGTGTTCATCTTCTTGTAAAAGCTGCACTAGCTGACGCCCTCGGTTGATAACTGTATTCAACAAAAGTAACCCATCGATAGAATCTAAACCATTGAATCTGGGAAGTATAACCTCCAAATAGTGACATGTGTCACCAGGATCTTTAGGTTTGGCATTCAAGTCAAGAAACTTTTTAAGCAAATCCAGAAAAACACAGAGTTGGCTCTCGTTAAGTGCAATTAGAAGATGAGAACACAAGGATGTGAAAGATTCATCCATCAGAAACTCGTTAACGGTTTCCCAAATCTCGTCCATATCTTCTTTGTACATTAATCTCAAAAACATATTTATGAAGAACTTCATATCTAAAGACAAGATATCACCATCTTTTAATGTATCAGCAAACTCACGAGATGACCAAAATTCAGACACGTTTTCAAGAAAATTCTCGACTGTTTGTTCAACATTGAGGTCAAGAAAATAATGAGGTTTTGTTGCAACCATAGCAGGGGACTGCCCGTGTTTTCCTTTCCATTCAAGTTCCTCCCAACAAATGTCACGATTCACAAAAGCAAATTGGGATAATGCTTTTGCCCCCTTTCTATGTTCCATGTCACTAGTGCTAGAAAAACTTGAGAACCAAAGCAATATACGTCTTGTGTTTCCTATATTATGATTAACAAAAGGCATAGATTAGTTTAGTATTAAAATGAAATTCTGTTGATAACCTTTACGTAACCAATAGGAAAATATTAATTAGACAAGTAAAAGCTACAAAATTTGCATAGTCCTAACACCTAGTTAGTGGTAGAAATTTTAACTCTTGGAGGTGTCGATTTCGACCCTTTTAATGTTGAGTGGATCAATTTGGTTGTCTTCACTCTAATGGGTCAACTGGCTAAAAAAATTAGCTTAGAAGCAAACGGGGTAAAATAAGTCGAATAGCTTGAAAGTCGTCCTAAGTGTAATTTTAACGCGCAAACATTTTAATCATTTTATTTATGAAATAAGAGTAACGTTGTGTATTATATGTCTTTTGTGATCATTTGGACATAAGTTATTTGGAAAATGTTACAAACTTTGTACAAAATTGTTGTGAGTCAATTTGAGCTGACCAGGATTTGAGTCATTTGACATTTTCATTTAAACACCTGTTACACTTACACCCATTTTTTTCACCTCAAATAACTTTGTTGGTACGCCCAAATTATCTGGTCCTGTTATGTAGATTTTATTTCTGCATCCCAGTATAACAATAAGTGGCTTTAATGAATACAAGATTATGATTACACTTAAAACTTTGACCTTTTCCACCTCAACGATTACCACAAATATTTACCAATACTCTAATCGTATCACTCTGCCACATTTATGTGTCAACACTCGGTGATTATGTTAAGAGTCATGCTACTAGGGTTAATCGGTGATATATGTAACTAATTTTCACCTAATCAAAACAGGCCATGGTAATATTCTAAGATTAAAACTAGTAATATAAAAATATTAGGCAGATAGAGTTTTGTTTTTCACTAGCATCTTATTTAGTGTCAGTAAGAACATTATTCATATCCTATCAAACAAGAAGCAATAAAACTAATGATTCGGGCTGAATATCAATCATAGTTGGCAATGATCTAAAAACACCTAAGCTTATAATAAACAGTCATATTAATGTGGAAATTTAACCAATTTACCTCTAAAAAAATCCTCTAGCATGTCGCATTTCTTAGCTAGAATAGATCCTGCTTTCTTTGGCTGTTTCTCAAAAATCATCTGCAAAATTTGAGCTGCAAGATCCCTCTTTTGTGAGCTGGTTTTCAGTAAAGTTGAAAACAACTCACATTTTTGCCTGCGAGATAGAGAACTTATCCCTGAAACATCTTTGCAAAGCCAAAGGCGTACCTCTGATCGACTTTGTGAATTAATCAATGAGCGGATCTTGGATTCCAAGTCATTCAAGAGAGATATTCTCTGTTCAACAGATTCATCACCTCCATCAAAGTTCCAGTCAGGTTCAGAAAGATACAAGTTAACCATTTTGTCACTTGTACGCCAATTTTTCCTGTAAATTGATGAAAGTAACACATGTTACATAACCGATAAAAAAACGTAAGATACGTCACAGCTTATAAGACAAAAGTATGACCCTGATTCATTAACAAATCCATAGAGATAATTGATAAAGTGAGATTGAAATTCTGTATGAACAAGCAACCGATTCTAGAAAGATAATATGACAGCTTATAATTTGTTGTTAATGCCGACGAACTATAGAGCATAATAAAAAAGATAAGTGATAAAAAGTTAAGAGCATACTCATCATTTAATCAAGCCTTAGTTGAGATTTGGCTCGTTTAAAACAAGTTCATGACAATATGGTCGATTCGTTTAAGTGAGTTTCGGTTTAGGCATTTCATCAAACAATTGGTGTGCATAACAAAACTCAGGATTAACAAATGACAATAAGTACATATTATCAAACATTAATCAAAAACAACAAGCTACATCTAAAAAATGCAACAAATAGCAGAAGCAAGTAATTTCTTGAAGAGCATAAGATAAAAAGGATAATCGAGTGGAAGACGAGCTTTAATTACTACGTATCTGATTAAACCCCAATTATACCAAACAGGCTAATAATAATAATACGATTTAAAATTAATAACCTCAAACACGACGGAGATCGGAGAGCGTTGAAACGCGGGAGACGATCTGTTTGAGCCCTTGCTTCTTTTCTTCTTCTTCTTCTTCTTCTTCTTCTTCTTATTATTATTATTATTATTATTATTATTATATTATTATTATTATTAGGAAAATTGGATTTTAATAATCTCAACTTAATGCATTTGGCCGATAATAATCGTAACTTTGAAAATAGCTGTCACTGGTCCCAACTTTCACCCTATTTGTTTTTATTTGACCACTGTTAAAAAAAACTAAACGGCTTTAAGTTTTTTCGAAATTTCAAATTTATATTTTAGGGCTTTTGATCGAAATGAGGATACGAGTCGATTAATGTAAAACTTACCTCCAAATGGTGGTCCAAACGACTAAAGGATGCTTCAATTCCGGTGTTTAAACTTTTAATTAACAAAAATCAAGATGTTTGAAGCGCCATTTCAAATTAAGTCTTACATCAATCAATTCACATTCTCATTCCGATCAAAAGCCCTAAAAAATCAATTTGAAATTTGGAAAAAACTTAACGTTGTTAAGTTTTTTTTAACGGAGGTTCAATGAAAACAAATAGTGTGAAAGTTGGGATCAGTGACAGCTATTTTCAAAGTTGGGATTATTATCGGCCAACAGCATTAAGTTGGGATTATTACAATCCAATTTTCCTTATTATTATTATTATTACTATCAGTACTAAATGTGTGCCCGCGCCATGCAACGGGATACACAAACCTTGGTAATCATATAATAAGTTTATGGTGTTTATTGTTCGGTTTGAAATCATAAAACCGTTCATCAGTTTGATTTGACTGTTGATTTTTTTTTTCTTTCATTTTTGGTCAGTTGTTTTCAATTTTCAAAAGTTTTGTCTTGGTTTTCGACGACAAAAAGCTGTTACAAAAGGTTTGGTTCATGGTTTAATTTAAAACCATCAAAACCAAAACCAGATCGCAAACACACCTGCATAAAATGTATATTTTTTAACTGAAAAAAACTATAGCAATGTCATAGTCAAATTAAAGATAAAACTATGCTCGTTTTCATGGTGTATTTCATGGTGTAATTTTTTAGAAAAAATATTTAAGTATGAAAAAGTTATCAACGTTTATAAATCATTGGGGAATTTGGGTTAAAAGTGAAAATTAAAGTAATATATAAGTAATGGATTAAGGGTTATTGTTGTAACTACTCTTTAATTTTTAATATAATAGAGAAACCAATATTGTAACTATATTAAATAAACAGTAAGTTTTATTGTTTTAATTACTTTTTTGCCCTCATTTAAGATTGTACTATATACAATATCACTTATAAATCCCTTAATATGAGGTGTCTTAATTTGCCCATCTTCGATGTATTATATATAGTATAGATATAGATTATTATTATTATTATATTAAATGAAGACCTTTGAGTTTGACTCGTTGTCGGTTACTATCCTTTTAATTTCAATGCTTCATCTTTCGATTTCGATTCTATAATGAGTGACCACCTATATGCATAAAAAAACACGTATTTTTTACTTCTTTGTGTTGTTGATGAGATATGTTCACATAGATCACCGTAGACTAGTCCGAGCGGTCGCTTTATTTGAAATTGCGTTTAATCTCGAAAGAGTGTTGATTTTGTTATTCATCTTGACAAACATCACATAATTGTGGCACACCTTTGACCATATTTTTCATAACAAGCAACTATATATACTCAAATCCAATGCGCCCGAGTCTAGCATGCCACAACCATAACGTCTTGTTAAATATTTGTGAGTAAAGACATTTGAGTGTGCCAGGTCTAGTTTTATCTTATAGAGTTTACACAACTCTCAAAGTATCCACACGTTTATTACGAAATTCCCCAACTTTATGTGAATTGGGGATTATCAAAAGTCGAAGGGGAAGACTAATCCTTGTTCTTCTATCACTCGCTCTAACACCAATTTGATGTCAAAATTGGATCGATTAGCACAATGGATACAGACACAATTTATAAATATACATTTTTTTCTATGTGATAACGAATTTAATTTGGTGGCTGGCCGACGAAACAAACACATACACAAGGCATTGGTTCTTTGTTTACTAATTACAATAATTACACAAACTTTCTTACTAAACTATACTACCAAAGCTTAAGACCTATACTACCAAAGTTTTAACTAATTCTTACTAAACTTTAACAAAATAATGAGACCGGGAGATTAACCAACACACCTCACGTGATAAAACCCCAGGTAGTTAGGTACAAGTACCGTATTTAATATATAACCATAACCGATTTTAAGTAGAGAACTATATATAATGGCTCGATAGCTAGCACTTTTACATAGTGGTGGAAGATAATAACATGCAAACATGTAGTGAGAGACGGTTAATAAAATGTCAATTTATGTTAATATCATGAAATGGTTCTTGTGATTCTTGTTATTCAATACTTAAAAATCGATTATGCTAAGCATCAATAAAACCATACACACATACACATTCAACTTTATAAGAATAATATTACTATATAACATATAGTACTTTAAAAAAAAAATTTGCATATGTAAACCTAACAAACAAGAAATTCAAGAAAACATGACAGCGTACATACAAAGCCAACAAACAAACGTAAGTTTCTGAAAAAAACAACATGCATGCATGCATGCATGCATGGGGATATCTCCTAAGCCAAGCCAAGCCAAGAACAATGAATCAGCCCAAAACGGTACAAGGAAGAGAAGCCGTGTGTACACCGCCGTCGTTCCGCTGACCACCACCGCTTGCAAACCACGGGAAATAATACCAACCGCCACCACCAATACTTTCGTCTTCTCCACCCAAACCCCGAACTCCTCCACCCGAACGAAAACCACCACCACCACCAGTGTCGTCTTCTCCATCTCCACGAACTCCTTCACCCGAACAAAAACCACCACCACCACCACCCGAACGAGAACTGCCACCACCACCACTAAATCCTCCACCCGAACGAAAACTACCACCACCACCACCCGAACGAGAACTACCACCACCACTTGAACGAGAACTACCACCACCACTCGAACGAAAACTAACACCGCCACCACGAAATCCCTTAACAGCGGCGACCTCGTTAATAATAACGCAAATTAATAGAAAAATCGATAATATCACAATTCTCTTCTTCATCTTTGAAAGTCGATCGATTCAGATTCAAGTATGGGTTTAAGGAAGTACGGGGAGTAACGAGTATGTTAAGGCGTACGTACAAGTTCAAAAATATATAATAACCCTATACATAAACCAAACTAATTGCCTATATATACCAAAATTTATATATCACCCGAAACATAAGTTTAAATTCAGATTAACTAAAACCTTTCATGACTACTCTTATCCAATCTCTCCACACGCTTATTTTTATTCAAATATTATTTTCTAATATTGTTACTACTATTATCTTTTATATTTTTTTATATATACAGATCGATGATTCCTAGATATTAGGACTTTAAAAAAATTATATATATATATATATATATATATATATATATATATATATATATTTATCCTATCCATAGGTGTTTTAGGGGATCGATAATGGAGTTCTAATGAATAGTCTTTTAAAACTAGGAAGGATATCAAACGGGCTTTGAGTGAGCTCAAACTAGTGGCATTGGAGCTGTCTTCTCAAACTCTTTGATATTGGATTTTAGGTCATGCAATCGACATCATCTTAAAAGTGTAAGACTAATTTGTCTTTCATATCATATGGACTACATAAAGACAAATTCATACAACAAATTTTTGTAACTTGTTTTAACATGTATGCCTTTTTTTCCCACTATCATACAAGTTGTTGTATTGAGTCATACAAACCATATGATAGAACAGAAAACGCCATACAATCAACATGACTTGTCAATTGTTATATCAAGTCTTTTTTTGTGTGTATCATTATACAAACCATACGAGTCGCGGATGACTCATACAACTCATGTCATTTTTCACTCCATCATACAACTAACTTGTATGATATTAAAAGAAAACATGTTGACCGTGTGTCACGTCTATGATATCTGAATAGCACATCAATAGGGTTTGTAAGCAGCAACCTCCATATAACTCAAGTCACAATAAATACTATATTATTTTTGTTCATTTTAACCACTTTCACTACTATAATGTTTAAACTACGTTTTTGCCAAACATATATCTTAGACTCGATCTCCACTTTCGTTACCGATTGGGCAGACACATCACTAGCGATGTCACGTCTAAGAGGTGTCTTAGACACGATAGCATTGTAATATGGCACGATTGCTAATGGATTTTTTCTATCATTTCAGCTTCCTCCAAATTCTTTCTAAGTTACTATTTGAACTATTATTATTAGTGTTCGTATTATTTGTCACTTCACTTGTTTCATTTCCAATTACTCGGGAACAAGCGCATTAAACTCTCGACTCATTGCCCTAAAGTTTTCGCTATTGGTGCTAGCTACTGAAAGAGATGAAGACCGGTGGCTAGTGGTTTCCCATGTTTCATGGCGGCGACAGTGGTGGGGATCAGCCGGTGATGATGGATGTGGGGAGTTTAGAGCATGAATTTCTCTTATGCTTTTCATGATCATCATCATCATCGTCTTGATCTTGATGCGATGAAGGTGTTGGATTATTGAACATGTTTGTCTTTTTGGAAGATATAAATTAATAAAAATGAGTTGGGAAAGTGAGAAATGGGTTTAAAGTATAAATTGCAAGTTTGATTATATAATTAGTGTTTGGGTTAGTTAAGTAGATATAGATGTGACTCGCATGGAGTGTGGATTGACACAACATGTACTATTTCCTTTTGGTCATTGTCGGTCCCAACTAACGAATTAGTCACTGATGGTCCCAACTTTTAATGTATTTGTAATTTGTTTCTAACGGTCTGCGGCTAACAGAATCCTAACACCGTTAGTTTCAGGTTGCCGGAAAAACGTTTTTGGCCCGGAAAGTCAATCTGTTTGTCAGAAAACACCACCTGAACACCGCCACCACCACTAATTGACTCACCTCCATCCAACCACCATGACTTAAGCACCATCAACTTATTCCGACGATGGTTCTAGGGTTCTAGTGACCTCAATAATTGGGGTTTTTATTAGTAAAAGGTTCCCAAAGCTACGATACAAAGTTATCATGATGTTTGGGACAAAATTGTTGAGTTTATGGGAAAAATGTGTGTTTTCCGGCCAAAAACGTTTTATTCCGGCGACCTGAAACTAACAACGTTTGAATTCTGTTAGTCGCGGAGCGTTAGGAACAAATACGTTAAAAGTTGGGTCCGTCAGCAGCCAATTCGTTAGTGAGGATCGACAATGACCAAAACACAATAGTTGAGACCAATAAAAACTAATTTTTCTTAAAAGAATAATCTATACTTCAGTTTAACAAAAAAGAAATTATTTCATTTATGACTTCATATATTACAACACTAGCTTTTGAACTCGCGTATTAAACATGATTTTTTAAATAATAAAAATATACGGTTTGTTATTTGAAATAAAAACAAAGTTAACCGTGTAAAAGAAATGAGATATATAGTGAAAACAATAATAAGTTTAGAATCTCAAATTTACAAAGTTGAGAAAATCCTTTTATATACGACATTTATAGTTTTATTATAAATATTCTCATCTTCATCCAATATCACAAATTTAAGACAACGATTACGATAACACAACATATAATTGCCTATAGGAAAAAAATGACATCATAGGAACAAACCAACCCGGGAGAGGGATTGTCCTCGGCTCTTGTTACTCGTCATACAAAACACACATAAAGCAAAATTTGTCTTCTATAAAATTTTGATTAGAAACTTTTTATCAGACGGAACAAAGTAACTTTGTGTTTTTGTGTATAGCATGACCTTTGCCGATGTCAATGCCTGATATCTACCTTTATAACTCAATCACCAAAAGACTTACTATAAGCCTTATTACGTTACATAATCCATTCTTCTTATCAATATATAATATTAACATAACCGGGGCACCAGCCACCAGCCACCAGCCACCAGCCTTTGATATATGTTTTTTATATGTTACTTTCAACTTGGCTAAGAAGATATGTTAGCCAAGTAAACTATCCAAGTCAGTGAAATATAATATAGTTAATCGTTTTAAATATTGGAAAAAAATATCATATTATATAGTGTTACTAGTTTTTATCCCCCGTATTACGGGGGGGTGTTTTATATTATTTGTTCAAATATTTATTTATTTTTTGAATTTATATTTGAGAGGTATAACTCGATTTAAAAGCTATATGGTTTTGATGAGACCCTTATGGGGGTTGTTTTATATTGTTTGTTCTAATATATATTTATTTTTTGAATTTATATTTTTTTATTGTATGAACGTTAATAATATACTTATGGTTTGATGATAAATTGTTTCACAAATAAATGAGATGTTATAACCCGGTTTAAAAGCTATATGGTTTTGATGAGACCCAAGACCCGTTTATTTTTTTTATTATAAAATTGGTTTTTAATTATAAATAATATTTATGAAAGTCAATAATATACTTATGGTTTAATGAGACCCAAGACCCATTTATAGTTTTACTATCAAATTGGTTTTTTTAATTTAAATAGTATATATATATATATATATATATATATATATATATCTTTTTTAAAATAAATACGATATTAATTTTTAGTATATCCTATTTTATAAGATTTTTACATCAATAATTTGGTGAGAATAAATTTTTTATTTAATAAGATGTTATAACCCGTTTAAGGAATATCTGGGTTTGGTAAGGCTCATACCCATGAATTCGGGTCAAATGCATGAGAAGCCTCCATTTAAAAATTAAGCAAATCTGGTGACTCAAAAAAAGGGGAGCGACCACATCGCGACACATAAGATTTTTATGTCTTTATTTATATTATAGATAGAATTATTTTGTAAAATTGCTTTGGTTCGGAGCTTCAACACTATATAATTGTATTATATTATTTTATAAAGACTAAAGGTACAAATTCAGAAATTATATTTATTTTTTTTAATTGAATATGTGATCAATTATTAATTAAACCTTTTAAACAGAATGATAGGTTTTCAAATAAAGTGGATAAGAGCATTCTCATCCCACCCCCTATCTCCAAACCAAAAATTACACTAAAACTTACTTTATTTTCTCTCTCAATTTCAATTAAATAATACTTTTTATACCTTTTATCATTACCTTTTCTCTTTCCTTCACTCACAACCACTTTCAAAATATATTAAAAAATTATAGGGGATGAACAGTAACTTTTCAAATATACAGAAAAATCACTACTTTTTCTAAAATATAAAAACTCTTCACTCACAACACCTTGAATCACTCTCTAAATTATAAAAACACCCCTCACATAATATGAAGAGTTGGATGAGAATGCTCTAATAACCCGGTTATAACTCATGGGTGTCAAACCATTTGACCCATAATCTATTGATAGCATAGATTAAGGAGAAGAAAGAATAAAAATCAGGAGAAATGTAGTTAAGACATATCATCCTCATTGTTTTTGTTTGTTAGTATAGTAAAAAATAAGATTTAGGATATTTTTGGCTACTTTATATATATAACAAAGTCATCATATTGGCTCAAATCTGCATTCGCTCACTCCTAAGTACAGAAGGTGGGTTATTTTGCTCCTTTAGCTCTCTCTTATATACATAAATACTTTCGATGTGGCATTGGCTTGACTAACTTGAACGCCAGAGTGTCAATGTGGCTTTAAGCCCGTGGACTCTCTTTAACATGTTCTTGTGGTTGCAACAAAATTTTGTCAGGGTGTGCCCCTCAAATCAAAAAAATGGAAAAAAAATTGTACATGGGAAGTCACTTCCTTACACTGCTACCCGTGTCAAGCGTATGGATTTTGAAAATAATACAAGGTTAATTTAAGTTATAAATAACAATTAAGCATGTAATATAAAATGTTATAACAATAATAAACAATAAAAGAGACATGCTTTATAAATTAAAAGTGGTCAAATGAGCCAAAAAAAATCATGTTTTTGGAATTTTCAGCTACCTATAATTGGTTCTTGTGTGAGGGAAACAAACACAAAATGTTCATGGAATTTTCAGTCAACCTTAGATCATCCTAAACTCAACCAAACCATCCATCATAAAGCAAGCACAAGGATCAACAATCATCTATATAAACCATACTAATTGAGTAATTGATCTTGACCAACACACACAATCTTTGCATTGCTTCACCCTCTAAACCGACCCCTCCTCGTCCATAAGCTGCACACTTTCGGCCGGGAAGATGGAACAAGGAGAAACAAGAAGATCTGGCTCTTCAAACGTTGTAGTCGTAAGCTAAACTTGTTCCTAAACCATCTTAGTATAACCTATAATAAAATATCCAGCTCTTATATAGGTACTCTTACATATTTATATAATATATTACGTTTCATGTTGTTATAATGATGGATGATAAACTTGGAAGTTGGTGGACCTATTTTAGAAAATATATACAAGCGTTGTAATGCTCACATAAGTATTGGAAACTTTGTTTTATGGTCAAACCTAGCCAAAGAGATATGATATGCTAATTTAGAGGTGCAAACGAGCCGAGCCGAGCGGAGCGCGAGCTCGGCTCGTTTAACTTACATAGAGCTCGAGCTCGGCTCGTTTCGAGCTCTATTTTCAAAGCTTGAGCTCGGCTCTTGAATGGATTTTGAAGCTCGGGCTTGGCTTGTTTACTATTTATAAATTATTTTTCTACATAATTATAATTATTTTATACATTTTTTATATTATAATTTTATGTCTAAAAGAATATATATTATTTAGTTAGTTTTATTTATTTTTTCATAACATTATATTTATTAATTAATAATTATTAAATATATATTTTAAAAAACTTATATAAATGGCAGGCTCGTTTAGGCTCGCGAGCCGGCTCGAGCTCGATAAGAAAAGCTCGGGCTCGGGCTCATCTTATAAACGAGCTTATTTGTAGGCTTGAGCTCGGGCTCGGACTCGATAAAGCTCGGCTCGAACGAGCTTTTTAACGAGCCGATCTCAAGTAGCTCGCGAGCGGCTTGGCTCATTTGCACCCCTATATGCTATAAGTGTGTTATATATTAAATTTCATAACTATGAGCTTCCTTACCAAGATTTCTGGATTTTAAATATTTAGACAAGGCGAGAGTAAATAAAATACTTCAACAATGCAGTTTATTGTAAAAAAAAAAAAAGAAAAGTTCCAGAAATTCTTATATATAATGAGGAACGTATAAACTAAATTTAATTGGAGTAGGAATTTCTAACTATGGTTTTCTAAGGTTTTAACGTACCGGAAACAGGTAAAAACACGTATTAACTTAAGATTCGTATTTCCAGCAACTCAAGTCTAGGTTAAACCCATTACAAATGTTATAAAATTTTTATAACTTGAAACCTCGTCTTATTTGAAAATATTTAGCATTTCCTTACATTCGGGTGCACAAAAATCGTCATTTTTTATGCCAATCAACACATTTAAATCAATGGGAATCGATTTCTCGATTACGAAGATCAAAACCTTAAATAATACAAGTCATTGATCTAAAAATATTGTTAAGTGCTTGACCTATAGTTCAATGTAATACGTACACGTTTTTGGGCAAAACCAATATAATCGATCACCAACATTTTTACTTATTTATACACCAACTTCATCTTCATCCATATATTATAAGCATAAATAACCCACAAGTATGGCTAAAATGGCATCACACAATCAAAGTTCACATTGAAAGCAATTCGTAAATTTTATAGTGTCCTTAACATATACAGTAGGACACTAGGACCTGAGTAGGTTAACTGCATCCTGGTGTGAGGATACTATTGTGGGATTCCATCATAATCATGTGAGTTTCACGGCTCCTTTTTTTTTTTACTATTTTACCAATTAGGGAGAGAAACAATGCTAAACTTATTTGATAACTTGCATGAACCTAGTTAGTAACTTTGCATAAACTTATTTGGTAACTTTTTATAAACTTATTGATAACTTTTCATAAACTTATTTCGAAGCATTAAGTAAGCTAATTTGTTAACTTTACATAAACTTATTTAATACGATAACTAGTAAGCAAGTTAGTAGCTTTAAACTTATCGATATTTATTGGCCCCTGCCTTCTGCAGATCTACTACTGAATGGATTTCTAAGTTGTAGTTAACATTTGTGTTAACTGCAGAAAATGTTGATCTCAGTCATCAATAACAACATTAGAACGAGGCCTTTAACATCTATGTAGAAGGCCAATGATATGCATATCAGCAAAAGCATAATCATCTTCGAGTGTTATGCCTTCTTCGAAGTGGTTTTTTATAGATAGGACAACACTTAGAAATCTAGCAAACAAGACATCTGGTTTGATTATTGGCATGGTGCACTGAAATAGTTCTTTAACAATGAAAAGTGATAGTTGGTTTTCAAGTAGCACCAAGTCGTGTAGTATATTGGGGACTTGATATGTTATAAGATAATGAAAATTATCGGGTTCCAGGCACCGTAGACAGAAAGCAAGTATGAAAAGATCATCGGTAACCATCATGCTACAAGTTCATGACAATATTAAGTGAGTTTCACGAAAAGTATTAACAAATCACGAAAAGTAATATTAATCACAGATTAACTAAAAAATCAACAGACAAAGAGCAGAAACTTGTTCGAATTTGAGGTATAAAATCATCTACAACACATCGAAATCAACTTGTAATTTCTTGAAGAACACACACACCATAGTCGAGTGGAAGGAAGCTATGTCTAATAGGCTAATAATACGATCTATAGATACAGTTAACACGTAATTACACTTACAGTTAATAATCTCAACGGAGATCGGAGAATTGCCGGAGACGATGAACGAATTTTTGCTTCCGGCTTCAGAGTTTTGGTTGTTATTATTATTATTATTAAATGAAAGACCTTTGAGTTTGACTCAATGTCGGTTTACTATCCTTTTAATTTCTTAAAGTAATTCAATGCTTCATCCTTCGATTTTATAACATGTGACCACATATGTGCATGAAAAATAAACATATTTTCTACTTCTTTGTGTTGTTGGTGAGATATGTTCACATAGATCAGTGTAGACTAGTCCGAGCGATCGCTTTGCTTGAAATTGCGTTTAATCTCGAAACGGGTGTTGATTTATCGCATAATTGTGGCACACTTTTGACCATGTTTTTCATTACAAGCAACTACATATACTCAAATCCAATGCGCCCGAGTCTAGCATGCCACAACAGTGACGTCTTGTTAAATATTTGTGAGTAAAGATATTGAGTGTGCCATATCTAGTTTTATCTTATAGAGTTTACACAACTCTCATATTATTCACGTGTTTATTACGAAATGCTTCAACTTTATGTGACTTGGGGATTATCAAAAGTCGAAGGGGAAGACTAATCCTTGTTCTTCTACCACTCGCTCTGACACCAATTTGATGTCAAAATTGGATCGGTTAGCACAATGTATACTAACACAATTTATAAAAACACATTTTTTTCTATGTGATAACAAATTTAATTTGGTGGCCAATGAAACAAACACGTATATACACAAGGCATTGGTTCTTTGTTTACTAATTACAATAATTACACTAACTTTCTACTAATTGCATATAAGACACTAACTATACCAATAGCGGGGGATTAACCAACACACAAAACTCTATGCCTCACGTTTACACCATGTATCAGTATAAAATCAATCAATAAGACAGGTCGCTATGGGGCGCTATCCATGGCATCACTAGGGCTTCGATGCCCCTACACACCGCAGAGGGGCGCCTTTGTGTGTGTGTGGGGGGGGGGGGGGGGCTTCACAACGATGGGTGCGCTTGGGTAATTTTGTGGGCCCTCCCTCTCTCCATCTCTCTTACACGCATACGGCATACATACATATGTGTGTGTGTGTATATAATGGGGAGTCCAAGTGGCTTTAAACCGCATCCCCGATGCTCACGTGGCGTTGACCTAGCATTGTGGAGGGGCTTCGATGCCCCCAACCATGGAGAACAGTCTAATAAAAGTGCGCGCTCAATACACAACCATGACAGATTTTATGTAGAGTGTCTGACTTATGTTGATATCATGACATGGTTCTTGGGATTCCTGTTATTCAATACTTAAAAATCGATTGAGTTAAATATCAATAAAAACATACTCACATACACATTTAACTTTATAAGAATAATGTAAAGCATGGTATTTTAAAAAAGATTACATATGTAAATCTGACAAACAAGAAATTCAAATTTAGTTACATGTCTATATTTGTTTAACAAAAATTTGGAACCATCAATTAACCATAACTGCGGTACCCAGACTCCAGAAAGAAAACATGACAGAGCGTACATACAAAGCCAACAAACAAACATAAGTTTCTGAAAATAATAATATGCATGCATGCATAGGGATATATCCTAAGCCAAGCCAAGAACAAGGATCAAGCCCAAAACGGTACAATGAAGAGAAGCCGTGTGTACACCGCCGTCGTTCCGCTGACCACCACCGCTTGCAAACCACGGGAAATAATACCAACCGCCACCACCAGTACTTTCGTCTTCTCCACCTCCACCCCGAACTCCTCCACCCGAATGAAAACCACCACCACCAGTGTCGTCTTCTCCATCACCACGAACGCTACCACCACCACGAACTCCTCCACCCGAACGAAAACCACCACCACCACCACCCGAACGAGAACTACCACCACCACCACTAAATCCTCCACCCAAACGAAAGCTTCCACCCCCACCACCCGAACGAGAACTACCACCACCACTTGAACGAGAACTACCGCCCCCACTCGAACGAAAATTAACACCACCACCACGCAATCCCTTAACGGCGGCGACCTCGTTAATAATAACGCAAATTAATAGAAAAATCGATAATATCACAATTATCTTCTTTATCTTTGGAAGTCGATCGATTCAGATTCAAGTATGGCTAATTAAGGAAGTACGGGGAGTAACGAGTATGTTAAAGCGTACGTACTAGTTCAAAAATATAATAACCCTATACAAAAACCAAACTAAGCTTATATACAGTATAACAAAATTTATGTATCACCCGAAACATAAGTTTAAATTCAAATTAATTAAAACCTTTCATGACTACTCTTATCCAATCTCTCCACACGCTTATTTATATTTAAATATTGTTTTCTAATATTGTTACTACTATTATATATTTTATATTTTTTTATACAGATCGATTATTAATTCCTAGATATTAGGACTTTTAAAAAAAAAGTATTTTGGGGATCGATGATTGGGTCTTCTAAAACTAGGAAGTTGTATGTCACACCCTCAAAATCCACTAACGGAGTTTTACCGTCAGAGGGTGTGAACTAACAGGTCGGAATCATCAGTTATAATCAAACCATAAAAACGTTTAAATGAAAATAAGTGCGGAAGCGTAAAACCATAGAAACAATGTTACGTCACGCAGGACGATTTAAAACCAATGATAACCGTTAAAAATAAGTTTTGCATAATTAGAATGTGTCAAGCAATGCATGTTCCTAAACCGCGCGTCCGCCTCGGCTACCTGAGAATAACATACTAAAAGTGTCAACACAAGGTTGGTGAGTTCACAAGTTATATAAAAATAAATCGTTTAGCGTTTGCGTTCAGCGTTTTGCGTTTTGCGTAACCACGTTACGGCGTTTTGCGTTTTGCGTAACCACGTTACGGCGTTTTGCGTTTTGCGTAACCACGTTACGGCGTTTTGCGTTACCAGATAGTGTTATGTCAAATTATATATCGATAGGTAGCTAGTCTATACAACAAGTATTACTAAGTGTTCGACACCGAAGCTGACTCGTTTAGTAAGTGCCTTGTCACCAGGTCCTCCAGACCATGGTACGTGTTAGCCAAAATTACACCCGCTCGACCTCCAGTCGAGTTTAGCGTTGGGTGGGGTTTGTCAAACCCAGTAGTACTACTCAACAGTGACTCGCTATTCTAAATATTAACCGGTTCGATGTGTAGGACTTCAATTGTTTCGTTTGCCACTTAGCCTTTACAAGTGATATATAATTTACTAACAAAATCTTAAATGCGTTTATCGGAGTATGTTATCTCCCCCAAGTGAAAAGCGTTTAAAACAGTTTAAAAGAGGGGAAAGTGAAACTCACTGTTTGCGAAGAATTTCCCAAAATAAATCACCAAGATGCGCGTCACCGAAAAACTCTCTCTAACGTTCTAAAACAACAAAGAGATTTTTCTAAGTGTCGGAATATTATCGAGTCTCTAGACCCGGCACATAATACCTATGCACATAACATGTTTCGTGTTTCGTTTGTGAATCGTGTGTGACTTAAACAAGTGTTTTTGTGACACATTACATGTGTAAGCAATCATATACGTGTCATATATTCATAACGTACGTTACTAGCAATTATTCCCCGCAAGGGTATTTTGGTCAAAACATAACAATTATATAACAAGTATCATATTCCATGCATTTTTACACAACTCAGCAGCTAGTTTCACCGAGACAGAAATCCTACTAGAAAGATTGTACTATTTCACCGATCATAGCATCTCAATTAATTTACCAAAAATCATCACAGAAGCACATATGTCTTAGGTTTCCAGAACATATTTTATTACATTTTTATTCCCCACAGTTTTCTCACAATCATCAAATCATTACAGCAAACTCATAACTGTCAGATTCATGCACAACAGAATGTTATTTGCAATTCCCGTTAAACGAAAAATCCAATAAATGCAAGACCACTTGGGTTAGGTTCCTAACTCAATGAGTCAACTTCCAGAAGTGGAACCAACCCAATTGGTCTCGTAGTTCATGAGATATAATATTTACAAAACAACCTAACAGCAGGTCTAACAGCTCAGCTTTGCACAACGTTTTTGTAAAATCATAAAAGTTAACTTCTACTTGTCCAAAAATTACAAATTTATACTTTATAGAAACTAGACTCAACCTAGTTTACTGCAGTACCAATAATCTTAACCAATTTTCACGTTTACACTTCGTTACAGTCACTTAAACATCATATACACATTCTGTCCAGAAACTGTTTGCATCCAAACTCAACATATTAACAACCTATGAACTATCATGCATTCATATGATCCTCTAAACTCCATAAACACCATCCATGCACATCAATTACATATTACATACTTGATTAGGGTTTGTGTTTGAACTCCAATCAAAGACACAACAATTTACATGCAACAAGATTCAATCTAGTTATCAAATCATTATCAATCAACAACAATCATGTTAACTTTATACATACATGAAATCGGCTCATCTAGGGTTTTCAATTAACCCTTTAAACATCAAAATCAAGCAACAAGAATATAAAGGATGATCAATTATACCTTCCTAGCACCTAGTTCTTCAATCAAACACTTGATTTGATGTTGTATGTGTGTGTATTGATGGACGGCAGCCAAGGGATGGGGTGAAGGGTTCCGATCGGGACTTGGGTTAATAATAATAATAATAATAGTTAGGGTTAAGTTAATGATATATTTATAGACATACAAGTTACACTCAAGTCCCTCTACTTTCAAGTGTTGTTTTTCTAACTTAACTAACTTAGTTCTTGTTTCTTGTCTAGCATTACACACAATATAATCAAGTAACACATATGTTAACACATAATTATCACATAATTATTATGTTGACGTTTTTCGTTTAATCCTCAATCGTTTGCGTCAACTCGTTTGCGTTTCGGTGCAAATCCCGAAAGACTACACATGTAGTAAGTGTTAAGCGTCATTTAAACCTTAGTTTAAATGTAATGAAGTGTGCGTTATAGATTTAGTAATCTTAAGTTTGAATTGACGGAGTTGAGTTAACGGAGTTAACCTGAAATTGACGATTGTCACATCATTCCCATGTTAAAGAATTTTCGTCCCGAAAATTTGAGTCAAGTCGTGATGAGTGTCTGAAAGAGTAAGAAAAAAAAATTTCAGTTTGTCATATCATCCCCTAGTAGAAAGAAATTTCGTCCCGAAATTTAATTCATACCTCCGGTGATGTCTGACGGTTTGCCGAGTTTCGCGGTTTTCTGTGTTTGGTTAGCCCTTCAAAAAGGTGAGGATACTTTTTCATCATTTGATCCTCGCGTTCCCACTGAACTCCGGTCCACGTCTCGAGTTCCAACGAACCTTAACGATTGGAATTTTGCTGTGCTTGAGCGTTTTGGTTTCCCAATCCAAAACCTCGACTGGTTCCTCAATGAAACGTAACTGTTCATCAACTTGCAGTTCCTCCAAAGGGACTACTTGGGTTTCATCAGATAGGCATTTCTTCAAATTGGATACGTGAAAAACATTGTGTACGCCACTGAGTTCCGTTGGTAGGTCCAGTCGGTACGCCACCGGACCAATGCGCTCAGTTATCCGGTAAGGACCAACATACCGTGGGTTGAGTTTGTTTCGCTTACCAAAGCGAACCACACCTTTCCAAGGTGAGACTTTGAGTAACACTCGATCGTTCACTTGAAATTCGAGGGGTTTTCGGCGCTTGTCGGCGTAACTCTTTTGGCGATCTCGTGCTGCTGCCATGCGATTTCGGATTTGAACAATCTTTTCCGAGGTTTCGAGTACCAGTTCTGGACCAGTGATTTGGCTGTCACCCACCTCTGCCCAGCAGAGTGGTGATCGACACTTCCGTCCGTACAGCGCTTCAAACGGCGCTGCCTTAATACTTGCGTGGTAGCTGTTATTGTACGAAAACTCTACCAAGGGTAAGTGGGGTTCCCAACTTTTTCCGAAATCCAAAACGCATGCACGCAACATATCCTCCAGGGTCTGAATAGTTCGTTCACTTTGCCCATCCGTCTGAGGATGGTATGCTGTACTCATATCGAGACGGGTGCCTAGTGCGCTTTGCAGCGACTTCCAAAAGTGCGAAGTGAAACGAGAATCTCGATCGGAAATGATCGAGACAGGCACTCCGTGTCTCGACACTACTTCCTTCATGTAAACACGAGTCAGTCTTTCCATTTTGTCCGTTTCTTTAATCGCTAGGAAGTGTGCCGATTTAGTCAACCGGTCAACGATCACCCAGATGGTATCGCATCCCGTCGGTGTCTTTGGTAAACCCGTGATAAAATCCATTGAGATGTGTTCCCATTTCCACATTGGGAGTTCCGGTTGTTGCAGTAGACCAGATGGTTTCTGGTATTCTATTTTGACTCGGGCGCAAGTCAAGCATTTGCTCACGTAGGTGGCAATGTCGGCTTTCATATTCGGCCACCAGTAAAGTGCCTTTAAATCATGATACATTTTATCTGAGCCAGGGTGGATAGAATATCGGGACTTATGAGCTTCGTCCATCACTAGAGTTCTCAACTCTCCGTATCGTGGAACCCAAATCCGGTTCTCAAAATATCGGACTCCGTCCGATCTGGTTTCAAGTTGCTTGTTCATGCCCCGCACGAGTTCCGATGGAAGGTTATCATCTTTCAAAGCTTCGTGTTGCGCCTCGCGAATTTGATCGGGTAAGTTGGCATGAATTGTGAGTTGCAATGCTCGCACTCGTCTGGGTTTATCTGTTTCTTTTCTGCTGAGGGCGTCGGCCACTACATTGGCCTTGCCAGGGTGATACTTGATGGCACAATCATAATCCTTGAGCAGCTCGACCCAACGACGCTGTCGCATGTTCAGCTCCTTCTGATCGTAGATATGTTGGAGACTCTTGTGGTCACTGTAAATGGTAAACTTGGTACCGTACAAGTAATGCCTCCATATCTTAAGGGCAAACACCACAGCTCCGAGTTCCAAATCATGGGTCGTGTAGTTCTTCTCGTGAATCCGTAGTTGTCGAGAGGCGTAGGCTATAACTTTCTCGAGTTGCATCAGCACACAACCGAGACCTTGTATAGATGCGTCCCAGTGTACCTCAAAATTTTCCGTTCCCTCGGGGGAGGGCTAGAATAGGGGCGCTGCAGAGCTTGGTTTTCAACAATTGAAAGGCGGATTCTTGCGCGTCACCCCAGTTGTACTTAGTGCCTTTGTGAGTCAAAGCGGTGAGGGGTTGAGCAATCTTTGAAAATCCCTCGATGAAACGCCGGTAGTAGCCGGCCAGTCCTAGGAATTGTCGCACCTCAGTCGGAGTCTTAGGTGCTTCCCAGTTTTTGATGGCCTCTACCTTACCGGGATCGACATGGATACCATTCTCGTTGATCACATGTCCTAAAAAGTGAACCTCGCAAAGCCAAAATTCACATTTCGAGAGTTTAGCATACAGTTGTTCCTTCTTCAATAGTTCCAGAATTACTCTTAAGTGCTCTTCGTGGTCAGTCTCGTTCTTGGAGTAGACGAGAATATCATCGATGAAAACAATCACAAACTTGTCGAGGTACGCCTTGCATACTCGATTCATGAGATCCATAAATACGGCTGGTGCGTTGGTTAGGCCAAAAGGCATAACCGAAAACTCGTAGTGACCATACCGTGTTCTGAAAGCCGTCTTTGAAATATCTTCCTCGCGCACTCTCAGCTGGTGGTAACCGGATCGTAGATCGATCTTCGAGTAGTAACTCGATCCTTCAAGCTGGTCAAACAAATCATCAATTCGGGGTAAAGGATAACGGTTCTTGACCGTCACCTTGTTCAATTCCCGGTAGTCGATGCACATTCGGAAAGTCCCGTCTTTCTTTCGGACAAACAAGACAGGGGCTCCCCATGGCGATGAGCTAGGTCGGATAAAACCCTTATCCAACAAATCTTGCAACTGAGTGGACAACTCCTGAAGTTCCGCCGGTGCGAGTCGATACGGGGCTCGTGCTATGGGTGCTGCACCGGGTGTCAACTCGATTTGGAATTCGACTTGACGGATAGGAGGGAGTCCGGGCAAATCCTCCGGGAAAACGTCCGGGAAGTCTCGCACAACAGGTATATCTTCAATTCATTTCTCCTCCGCGGGTTTCTCAACAATCTGCGCCAAAATTGCCGGATGACCCTTTCGTAGATACTTTTGCGCCTTCATAAGGGAAATGACGCTGGTGGTCATGCCGCTTCTCTCGCCTCGGACCGAAATGATCTCGCCGGAAGGGGTAGTAATATGGACTATCTTATCGTGGCATATAATCTCCGCTTGGTTCTCGGACAACCAGTCCATGCCGACAACGACATCGAAACTACTAAGCGTAAAAGGAATAAGGTCGATATCAAAGACATGACCTGACAGTTTTAACTTACATCCCGCAAGTACATGAGTCGTTACTATAGTCTTACCGTCAGCTAATTCAACAGGAAACTTAGCATCTAACGGAATTGGAGTTACGTCTAAGAGTTGACTAAAGGCTTTCAACACAAAACTCCTATCAGCTCCAGTGTCAAACAATACAGAAGCAAAACAATCGTTTACAGGGAACTTACCAGTCACCACGTGCGGATCATTGCGGGCTTGACCCGACCCAATCACAAAAGCTCTTCCCTTGCCATTGCTTCCACCACTACTGCCACTTCCATTACCCTCATTGTTGTCATTCTGTTTCAGCTTGGGGCAATTTTTTATAGAAATGACCTTCCTGCCCACATTCAAAGCATCCTTTCGTCGTCATAGGTGGCTTAGGAGCACCCCTTGCCGCAAGGTCTCCTCTACATTCCTTCGCTTGGTGACCCATCTTTCCGCATTTCTGACACTTGGCACGGTCACACTGGCCAACATGATGATAGTTGCACCTGTTGCACTTTGGATATTTCCCAGCATATCCGCTCGAAACCTGCCCGCTACCGTTGTTGTTGTTGTTGTGATTTTGAGTGTTAAAGCTCCGAGTGAATTCGGGCTTACGGTAGTGTTGTTGCGGTGGGAGGTTCGAGGATGAAGATCTGGTGTTGTCAAACTTCCTCTTCCCGCTGTTCGGGTTGCTGTTGCTGTTATTGTCGTTACTCTGGTTGTCACGGGTTTTAACGGTCGAACCCCTAGGCGGTAACGCACCTTGGGTCACAGCCTGATCCGTCAGTTTGTGAGCTAAACGGATCGCTTGTTGGATCGTGGCTGGCCTGGAAGACGTCACCATGCCCTGAATCTGCGGTGCTAATCCATCAATGTACATTTCTATCCTCTTGCTCGGCGGATCCACCATCCGCGGACACATCACAGCCAACTCGTGCGAACGAGTAGTGTAGGCTTCGATTTCCGAACCCACCATCTTCAGTGACCAAAATTCCGACTCCAGCTTTGAAATCTCTTCTCTCGGACAATACTCTGTAGGTTCCTGGACGGATCGTACACGGGATGTTCTCTAACAACGCAGGTGCGGAATCCCTGCGTAGGTAGATTACGAGTGTAGATAAAGAATAACACAAGCAATGAATCAAACACGTAATATTATTAACCGAACACGTGACTCGTAGTCACTATTACAGACACTGGAACTAGCAAACACGTCTGCTTAAACTCGAACACCTGACTGAAACCCTAAACGAACAACCCTAAACTGTTTCGTCTGAAACAGTATATAAACACGACAACTTCGCCACAGGCGAAGTTGTCAATAACTTCGCTGATTCAACAAGTTCGCCATAGCGAACTTGTTGACAACTTCGCGCATTACAAAACAAACATAAACAAAACATAATTACATTACAGACTCGATTACAAATGCTAGACTATGAACTACTGACATACATGTACCAACAGACTCCCCCTTGGCAGTAGCTTCATATCTTGATCTTCAAATCTTGAGTCTTGTAATCTTTACCTCTACGCGTGCGCCCCTTCTCTCACACATACCGACACTACTCTTTGATATTTCCTAGCTTGATCCTTCCAAGCAGGAATGTAGAAGATCTTCTTGTTGTTGAGTACTTCCAGATCAGCTTGTGACAGGTTAACAAGATGCATCGGGTCATAAACCCGAAGCAGTTCTTGTTCATCCTCGTCCTCCATTACTGCCTCTGCAGTCTCACAGTCCACAAACCACCATTTCAAATCTTTCAGCACATCTCGAGGCATAGCTTTCATGGGTACCTCCTTGATACATCGGACTGGTTTGTACTTCATCACCATCCACGGTTTACCATCTGCTCTCATACCTCTCTCTGTATCCTTCACTAATTTTCCCTTTTGTGGCTTTAGCAACTCAAACTTCTTTTCTTTTACTCCTTCTTTCCACATTATCTTCTCAATCATTCTAGCCATATTGTCGTTGTTTCGGTTTATCAGGCCCAACCTGGCCAAATCTTTTACTTCGCATTCAGGCAATGTGTTGAACGATCTCAACATTCTCTTGAAATATTGAACGCCATCATAACGCTTCACCACAAACAACTTGAGCTGTTCATCATAGATCCAACAAATAATCCCCTTTTTCGCCTCTGCATACCCTTTAATGTTGTAGCTCTTTCTGAACATGGTTGGAACAGCAGGCTTCTTGGTCTTGACAAACCAATGAGCATATTCTTCCTTCCATCTAGGCTGCTCTTCCCACACCGTCTCATCCAACACCGTTTCATCACCAACACCCGACTTTTCCACTTCGGGAATGTCATGCTCAACATCATCATCCATTATCTCACCTTCTTCTAACACATTTTCCACATTAATCTTTTCCCCAATCCTCTCAATCTCATCCACGGGCAACACGTCATCATCATCCATAAACTCATCGTCTTCCTCATCATCCAACTCCTTTAAAGCATCGATAACGTCCTCAACATCAGCATCATCACCCATATCAACAACAACATCACCAGCTACATCTGTAGACTCCCCCTCAGTTGTGGAAGCCCCAAGAGCCTGAGAGGTTCTTGGCAGCTCACCACCTGCACCTGAAGGTGCATTGGGATCATCGTCATGATCTTCTCGTCTTTTCGTTCTCAACTCATCGCCCCTACACGTCTTCTCCCCCTGAGATGCCAAGTAATCCTTGAAGGCATCTATTATTCGTCCATGTTCTACCAGGAGGGCAGCTTGTAGTTGATTGGATTCCACTAGGCGTTCAATAGTCTTAGACTGTTCGGCAACAATACGCTCTAGTGATGTAATCCGTTCAGCATCTGAAGTAGGCAATGGAGTTGGTGGAACATCAGCAGAAGTGACCGCAGGTGGTACACTTGGTAACCCTGCAGTTGTTGTGATAGTCGAATCAACGAAGCGTGCGACTACCACCGGTGGATCAAACGGTTGTGGTGGTAGAGACACCACTGCTGGAGCTGACGCTTCGACAGTCGTAACCTGTGCAGTAGTAGGAAGAAGTGACATACCTGACAAGACAGGCGGAGCAAAACGTACATGCCTTGAAGTCTCCCCCGCTCCAGTAGCCATACCTAGTTGTTCTCGTCGCGAACGTCTCATCACAAGTTGTACCGCTTCTTCCTCATCTCCTTCCTCGTCCTCAACTCTCGGCCTCTTACCCGAAATCCTTTCACGAGTCACCAATAGCCGTCTGGCCTCAGCAAACGTTTCATCTAACTCGGATTCAGCTACCGAAGTAGCTGCTGTAGAAGCATCCATAAATTGAGGACCCGAGATACCCATATCAAACAAACCGTGTCCACTGAAAGCAGCATCCAGATCAACGTTTTCAGCAGTGGACACAGCCTGAGATATAGTAGCTGGCACAGCAGCAGAAGATACAACAGGAGCAGCTGATACAGCATGAGGTGCTGCCGCCTGATGTGGTTGCGGATCCCTAAACTCGTCCCCTCCTGCAGGAACATACTCCGGGTTAATGAGATACCCGAAAAGTGGAGTATGCCTTGGACGGCGTTCAGGGTTGCTACGAGTGCTCGACGTCCTACATTGAGCAAAAATACGCTTTGTTACACACTCAACATATCGAATAGGGCGCCGTTGCGGTAGAGACGGAGCGACATGATTAATAATCATTTGAAGAAATCGCGGATACATGATAAATCGTTCTCGCGCCGTCGCCCGTCTCTGACGATCAATCTCATAGAAAATCATCTGACTAAAAGAGTAACGACGATTGTAAGTCAGGGCCGTCATGGCAGATTGCATCGTCGCACCCATCCCGTCTGTTCCTGCTTTCCTGCCGGACATGCACACAATTAACACGTGCATCAGAAAACGCCATTGGTCCAGCAGAAAGCCTTTCCTCCTCTGCGAGTCCCCCAGCGGACCCGAATAACCCATTCTCAAGTATGCTCCGTCACGGAAAGGAGCTACGAACTCCGTTGGGTCGTCTCGTGTCTCATCGCCGAACTGCAGAGCCAACCGAATGTCTTCCGAAGAAAACTGTATGTCTTGACCATTGACGGTTGCTCGCATCACAGGAGGCTCAGGTCTGCAATCATAATACACCGTCTGCCAGAAATCTTGTATGTTAGGCAGAGATATGGGTAGTGTATTAGTGATCGCGTGAAACACCCTTGATCTCTGGAGAAAAGTGATAATCTCCCTGTAGTCGTCAACGCCTCGTGCGTCAGGATCCAAAGTAATGTATTGGTTATGAGCTGGAAAGAATTGTCGTTGCTCATCACCATCATCACCACCAGTTCCTCCAACTGCAGCCATATCTGCACAAAACAAATCAAGTTAGAGACGTTTTATGTAACTCACAAGTTCGCAGTGTAGCAAGTGCGAAGTTGTGATGTACAGGCAAATTTAAAGGTGAGGCGAAGTTGAGAACAACTTCGCTTCATCTGTAAGTTCGTCTATAAACTTATAAAAAATTTGAAATAGGCGAAGTTATGTTCAAGGCGAAGTTATGGATAACTTCGCCATAGGCGAAATTAAGCTTCAAGCGAAGTTGTGGATAACTTCGCTGAAGGCGAACTTAAGCCACTGGCGAAGTTGAGAATAACTTCGCGTAAACCTTAACTTCGCCTGAATCTGAAACGGCGACTGTTCAGATTCAAACGAGGTTTATCCGACGTTTCGGACCGATTTAACGATCCATCAATGAAGAACGGCATGGATTAAAGATATTGTGACGTGAAGGACGTCCATGAACACGTAACACAAGGTTGAAAAACTTGGTTTCGAAGGTTCGACGACCCGAGGTCTCGAACCGGGTAAAACTATAACGAGAAAGATAAGATGATATTGACAACACATACCACTAGTATAGTAGAAACAAGGAACACCAGATCGAAATTGAATGTTAAAAACGAGATTGCCGGAAAAATTTATAAGTTGTTATATGTTCGCCGGAAAGTTTGAAAATATTTGTTACTGTTTCAAAAAAAATCATTATATAGGGCAGAGTTGTGTCAGGCGAAGTTACGCTTAACTTCGCCAAGGCGAAGTTAAGCACAATTTCGCCGAATTCAACAACTTCGCCCATAATTTTCAAAATCAGCCCTTTAAGTTTTGAATAATCCTGAATTGAACCTTATAAATTACCAAAAAGAGTTAAACTAATATGATCAAGACCCAGTAACCAACACTAAAATAATATAACTACAAAAACTAAAAAAAATCTTAGAAAAATTTTAACGAAATAAGGGATCAAATTTCAGTCTAGTCAGGGACCACTACGTTTTAGAAAAGATCCTAACAGGAATCATACTAACGATGTGACTGTCACTTAGATCCGTGTTTGGCTGTATTATGACATAGAGAAACAGGTTGTAAGCATGTAAATAACGTAAATGGTTTTCATTGTTTCTGTGATACGGATTAAGGTTCAGTTAAGCTCAAAAATTTAAGTTGGCAACAACTCAGAGGTAATGATGCCTTCTATCTATTCTCAAAGCCTATTTGGCTATACCCAAGTCACCCCGAATTGACTTCGACCCATAGTGTCTGATTAACTTGTAGATACTCGTTGTCTGCTTCCCGTTTTCTTCTTACTCCAAACTTGAGAAATCTTGAGAAGTTTCGGTTCTCGTGTTTATTGTCACTATTTCTCATAAGTACAAAAATTATACATGTATATATATATATATATATATTTTTTTTATTATTTTTTTTTTTTTTTAATCAAACATAAGAATTTTCATCGGAGTACTAAACTACTGCAAGTCCCTAATCTGGATCACTGCAGTGTCTTGAAATGCTTTCTTCACGGGAATCAGAACACTCACGGGCTCGTGTATGACTGGGTAGTTGATTTTCTGCCTATCCTTCGAAAAGATATGTATGAAGACATACAAAACTCTTAAGAGGTTTCCACATAAATTCGAGTAAAATTTAAGTTAGTATCACATCTACTTTTACGCACCATTAAAATTACCATGACATACAATGACTGTTCTAAAGCCTTTTAAGCTTAATAACTTCACTAGTTAGGCACACATAGTCAGTATATATATCATTTTCCAAGGTTGGATCAATTTTCTTTTAAACACAGCAAAGAACTTCTTACGAAGTAATAGACTTGAAAAGTAATTTCATTTCCCTTAAAAAAAAATTTTGAATTCAATCGCCCCAATCATGTCAAAGTCATCAGGTAAACGGCTATCCTGAAGATCCATTGGATCAGCTGGACCGACCACATACAAGTATGTGTCCTTCTTACTAAGAATGACCGACTAATTTTCAGCAACTGAAAGAAAAAACATGTCAACACTGCCCCAGTTACTTTCAGTCTTCCGGTTAATGTCTATCCTCATTTCCTAAGTCGAAAACAAGGACCAAAACATATCCGAGGAGATGTCCATCAAACTGAGGTAACCGACTAATTTTAAGCAATAAAGACTCTTTTTTTTTTTTTTTTTTTGAATCAAAAACAAAGACATGGTTACTCGGGATTGATCATCCCATTTAGCTCAATTAGGTTTTGAAATCTGGATTTATCAAACGCTTTTGTAAACAAGTCAGCAAAATTTTCAAGTGTATCAACCTTTTCGATCTTGATCAGTTTCTTCTCAGCACAATCCCGTATGAAGTGATGACGAATGTCAATATGCTTAGTTTTACTGTGCTTCACGGGATTGTTAATTACTGAGATGGCGGCAGTGTTATCAATTAAAATAGGAGTGAGTAAAAAATTCAGACCATAGTCGCGCAATTGTTGCTGAATCCATAAAACCTGAGAGCAGCAGTTGGATGCTGCCATGTATTCAGCTTCGCAAGTTGAAATTGCAACTGATGTCTGTTTCTTGCACTGCCAGGAAACTAATCTTCCTCCAAGAAACTGACAGCCTCCTGTTGTTGACTTCCGACTCTGATTACAACCTCCATAATCAGAATCAGTATATGCCACCAGTTCAACGTCTCCTCCCTTTGGGTACCACAATCCTAGTTTCGGCTTGCCCTTGAGATACCGCAAAATCCTCTTCACACCTTTCATGTGAGATTCCTTTGGGTTTGCCTGAAAGCGAGCACAAAGACAAACAGAAAACATTATATCAGGCCTAGAAGCAGTTAAATACATTAAAGAACCTATTATCGCCCGATACAGAGTAGGGTCCACATCTGCGTCACCATCTGATTCAGCTCCCAATTTGTGATTGACGCAGATTGGAGTGTCATATGGAGAACTGTCCTCCATCTTGAATCTTTTCAGCACATCATGAACATACTTTGTTTGATGAATGAACATCCCATCCTTCTTCTGATCAACCTGCAATCCTAGAAAGAAAGTTAGTTCACCCATAGCACTCATCTCGAATCGTTTCTTCATGACAGCCTCAAAATCTTGACACATGGATACTCTTGATGCAGCAAAAATGATGTCATCCACGTAGACTTGAACCAGTAAGAAGTCACATCCTTCTCTCTTCACAAACAGCGTACTGTCGATCAAACCCCTTTCAAAACCATTTTCCAGCAAGTAGTCCGATAACGTTGAATACCAGGCACGAGGTGCCTGATGTAAACCATATAACGCCTTGCTCAACCTGTATACATGATCAGGAAAGTCTGGGTCAGGAAAACCCGGTGGTTGCTCAACATACACAACCTCGTCAACTTTCCCGTTAAGAAACGCACTCTTTACATCCAACTGAAACACCTTCATCTTTTTGAAAGCAGCAAACGCCAAAAACAATCGAATCGCTTCTAACCGGGCAACAGGAGCGAAAACCTCATTGTAGTCAATACCCTCTTGCTGATTAAAACCTTTAACAACCAGCCTCGCCGTATTTCTCACAATAATCCCCTTTTCATCTCTCTTGCACTTGAACACCCATTTCGTGCCTATAGCATGCACATTCTTTGGTTTTTCGACCAAAGTCCAAACTTCCATTTTCTCGAACTGAGCCAACTCTTCTTGCATAGCTTCGACCCACGAGCTGTCCTTCAAAGCCATTTGATAATTCTTCGGTTCAATTTGGCTTATGAAGCAAGAGTACAAACATTCATTCATAATACCTGTATCTTTAATGCTTGTATAAACACAGGTGTGCTCATTCAAGCTACTTCTGGTTTGTACACCAGAGGACACATCACCTATAATATTCTCCAATGGGTGATCTTTGTGAATTCTCGTGGTCGGAACAGCACCGACATGTAAATTGTCTTCCAAGTTTGAAGAGATCTCATCTATGGTTGTTTCTGGCTGAGAGTGAAAAGGATTAATAAATTCATCTTCAGTTGAGGCCGCAGGGGTATCGATTGTGTTTGATGTGGAAGGTTGAGATTTCTCAAAAATCTGATGTTGCAATATATTCTCTTCCTCATCAAGTATCATCTTCGTCACAGCTCTTTCGTCTTCTTCAGAAATTTCCAAATTAGGTACGTTAAACGACTTAAAAAGTTTAACATAGTCAAACAGCTCAGCAGGTCCATTGCTTGGTTTTGGCGGTTGGTAACTAGTAATGTCGGTGTTACAAACCACCTCCACCTTGCAAGTTGTCGTATTGAAGACCCGTCTGTTGGGAGTCCCAACAACATAACCGACTAGGATTCCCTCATCGGCTACTTCACCAAATTTCGAGTTAGTCTTCAAAATCGAACAAGGAGAACCAAATGGTTCAAGACCGCACAAGTTGGGCTTCCTACCGTGCATAAGCTCGTAACAAGTTTTTCCAAGTCTCTTAACTGTTAACACCCGATTCAGAACATAGCAGGCTGTAGCCACTGCTTCAGCCCAGAACATCACAGGAAGCTTTGAGTCTGCCAGCATAGTTCTGGCTCCTTCAATCAACGTTCGGTTCTTCCTTTCAGCTACTCCGTTCTGTTGTGGCGTATACGGAGCGCTGTATTGATGCTCAATACCCTTCTGTAGACAAAAGATTTCCATCTCAAAGTTCTTGAACTCTGTCCCATTGTCGCTTCTGATGAATTTAACTGATTTACTCATGACATTCTCGACTTTTGTAATGAGATTCTTTACCATCTGAGTCGTCTCGTCTTTCGTTTTCAGAAAATATACCCACGAGTATCGCGAGTAATCATCAGTTATCACCAAGCAGTAAGAAGTACCGCCTAGACTTTGTACATTCACCGGACCGAAGAGATCCATATGAAGTAGTTCTAGAGTACCAGCAATTGAGTTGATCGTCTTGGTGAGATGGCTTTTCTTGTGTTGTTTTCCCTTCTTGCACGCTATGCATTTATCTTCAAAGTTAAAACTCTTTAAGGGAACGCCCATCACAAGCCCATTTTTGACAATGAAGTTCATCTTACGAAGATGAATATGTCCCATTCTCCTGTGCCATAATTCTGATTCTGATTCGCTTGCCTTTGTCATTAAACAGGATTCTCTGGTGGCCATTTCAGTAGACCTCATATCCATCACGTATGTATTCGTTTCACGTGGAGCTTTCATTACTATCCATTCTTCTGGTATATGAAAACCAGGCTTCAATACAATCGCTTCATTCTTAGTGAAATGGACAGTGTATTCTTTATCACAGATCTGCGACACACTCAGCAGATTGTGCTTTAATTCCTCCACAAAGTTTACATTTTCAAGTGTCATTCTCCCATTCGACACAGTTCCTCTCCCAGTTATTCTTCCTCCGCTTTCACCAGCAAAACTAACTCTAGCTCCCTGAACAGGTTTTAAGTCGTGCAACAAGTGTTTGTTGCCTGTCATGTGCCTGGAACAGCCGCTATCTACAATCCAAAGATTGTTTGCAGCCCTGTTCAACTGTTCCTGCACCATAAAACAAAGAGTTAGAATCTTGGGACCCAAGACCAATTGGTCTTGGATCGATACATCCCGTATCCTGGCTTTCTCAAGTTAGCATCAGGATAATTTCTGTACGTCCTGTTAGGGAATCTCCCTGCAGATTGAGTGTAATGCCTTCCAAACCTTTGAGAATAGAAAGTGTTATTTCTTGTGGTTTGGTTGTAAAAATGAGGTTGGTTTTTATGAAAATTTGAATTCGTTACATTTTGGCATTTTTTAACGTTTTCATTTTTAGCAGGAACAAAATGACGCTTATTCTCATTTTTATTTGGCTTCACATCTCTAAATCTCGGTTTCAAAGGACAATCTGCAACTAGATGTCCTAACTTGTTACATCTAAAGCAACATCTACTCTCCATTTTCTTGTCAAATGTTGGTTTGGATGTAGAGGCAGTGTTACCAGCCGTTCGTCTCACATAAGGTGGGACGTACGGATTGAGTGGAGAACTCTGTTTAGAAACTTCATTTTTATCTCCATCGGTGGGTAAACCTACCTTCTCTTTTGTCTGACCAGATTCGGACAACATATCCGAATCTGATGAGACTGGACTTGATACAGAAATATTCACACTAGAAACATTCGAGCTTGTTTCTCCACAGCTAACACTTGGTTTTGTAATCTTGATTGGAGTTGTCTGAGGAACTTCGAAATCGACAGATTTCTGAACACTTGGATTATAAGTATAATTGTGGTTAAAGGGTGGTGGAACTTCGTGATATCCGATTCCTCCCCTCTTTGCAGAGGTACCTGGATCACTCACGAGGTGATCAAGGATGGCCGAGGAATTCCTGAACTGCTCAAGTTTGCGGTTCAGTTCCACCACCTTTACCTGGTGGTCAGCAATCTGTTTATCCCGATCAGCAATCACTTTAGTTTTTTCTTCCAAAACTTCATAACTAAGATCAATAATTTCTACTTTCTCAGCAAGTTTGGTTTTTAAACTTTGAATGTCTTTTTCACAAGCCTTAATTTTAATTTTATAACTGTTTTCTCTGGCTTTAGTAAAATGGTGATCTTCTTTAATCGTTTTAAATTCAGCATCCAATTTGACATACTGATCAGTTATCGTTGTGAGTTGCTCAGATAAATTCTCACAACTAGTACAAACAGTCTTAAGACTTACCTCGGAGCGATTATCCTTGTCATTTGCCATGAAAGCGGTTTCTTCTTCATTCGCTTTCTCTGTTTCTTCAACCTTCTCACATTCTTCAGCTTCAGTCTCAGCCATGTTAGCCTGTTCACCAGAACCACTTGGGCGTTGATTCCAGTTGTACTCTCCTGCCTCTCTGGTCAACATGGCATTTATCTCTCTGTTAACTCCTGAGTGTTGTGTAGGTCGACCTTGTCCACGTTCAACCCTCTCATTTCTGCATTCCTTGGCAAAGTGCCCGTACTGTTGACAATTGTAGCACCTTACCTTGGACTTGTCGAACCCGGGCCGACCACCAACGAACTTTCTCCCCGTTTTATTCATGAAACGCTTGACTCGCCTCACTATCATGGCCATTTGCCATTGCAAGTCCATCTCCTCCAGATCATCAGCATCGATCTGGTCATAATCCTCATCCAGAACAGCAGGGTCCACAATCTTCCCCTGGATGTAGTTTTCGTAGGAAGCAATAAATGAAGCATAGACTGCAAACTGCTCTTCAGCAGATTTTACACTCATAGGCATCTTGGTATAATTATTGCTTGATGCATTTACAGAAAAACTACTTGTGGATGCTTGAGGCTTTGAAGTACTAGATCCTCCAGCAACGAAACATACATCACCATTCGTGTTTACAGAAACGTTTCCATCATGAGGAAAGTCGGGACCTGACTCCCCTTTTGAGTAAAAAGCTGCAGATTCAGGTCTCGAACTTGAGCCTGAGTTAATCTTTGCACCATACATACCAGGGTCTTGTATCTGGTCTGTTGGTGTTTCTTTTCGAACCATATTGAGCTCATAAGTTCTGAGCTTGTTTACTGCAGTTTCCAAATCAACGTTAGGAAAGTCTCTGTCTTCCCTCATAAGGACGGTGTACATTTCCCACTTCGGTGGGAGAGCATCGAGAAGCTTTTCGACGATCTCTTCTTCTCGGTAGGCAATCGAATAATTGCTAAGCTCTGTCATTAGATGATAGTATCTGGTGATAATATCATCCAAAGATTCATTCTTCAAATATTTGAAGACGGAGAACTGGGTCTTCAAGAGTTTAATCTTTGAGGCACGGATACCTACGTTCCCCTCGAATCTGTTTTCCAGAGCATCCCAAAGCTCTCTTGCAGAAGTGTACTTTCGAAACGTATGGAGAACTTCTTGAGGAAGTGCCATTGTTATTGCTGCATGTGCCTTGCTCTCGGCCTCATACATTTTCTTTTCTTCGTCCTCCATTTTACTGTACTTCTTCACCACGTCACGTCCTTCGTATTGCATGGTTGGAGGGACGTATCCATCTTGAATGCACACCCACATTTTGGCATCCTGATATTTAATGTACTGGATGAATCTATCCTTCCATGCCACGAAGTCTGTTCCCTTCATCAACCTCGGGGCCTTAGTGGCTGACCCTGCCTCAACTTCCATCTTGACCAAATCGGAGATGTTGATCGACGACATCCTTGTAAAACCTGAAAAACCTGAAAAAAAACAAGAAAATATTAAAACAGCTCAGTAAGCGAAGTTAAGGATAACTTCGCTTGAAGGTCAACTTCGCTGAACAGAGAACTTCGCTGAGGTCTTTAATTCGCTTGAATTGGCGAAGTTAAAGTTAACTTCGCTTAGCTCTGGCGAACTTATGAGTTGAGCGAACTTGGGTAGTAAGCGAAGTTGTGGATAACTTCGCTAAGGCGAACTTATGAAATCTGCGAACTTAAGTGTGAAGCGAAGTTGCGGATAACTTCGCTAAGGCGAACTTATGAGTTGAGCGAAGTTGTGGTTAACTTCGCCAAACCTTATATCTTCGCCAAAAACCCTAATTCCAGTGACGGCAACTTCGCCTGAATTCAACAACTTCGCCTGAAGATCAGCAAGTTCGCCCGATGAACCTGGAAGTTTTTCCAGATCTGTTTTCTTCAAACCAGAAGCTCCCGATCAATGTTAAGGCTTGAAAATGACTGTCAAGCACTAGTAGAACACAATCCCAACAAAAATACGTCTCGCGAATAGGTCAAACGAGACGAAACTACACCCGCGTGAAATCCCGAACCTCACAATCGAGCCGATTGGCTCTGATACCAATTGTAGGTTCCTGGACGGATCGTACACGGGATGTTCTCTAACAACGCAGGTGCGGAATCCCTGCGTAGGTAGATTACGAGTGTAGATAAAGAATAACACAAGCAATGAATCAAACACGTAATATTATTAACCGAACACGTGACTCGTAGTCACTATTACAGACACTGGAACTAGCAAACACGTCTGCTTAAACTCGAACACCTGACTGAAACCCTAAACGAACAACCCTAAACTGTTTCGTCTGAAACAGTATATAAACACGACAACTTCGCCACAGGCGAAGTTGTCAATAACTTCGCTGATTCAACAAGTTCGCCATAGCGAACTTGTTGACAACTTCGCGCATTACAAAACAAACATAAACAAAACATAATTACATTACAGACTCGATTACAAATGCTAGACTATGAACTACTGACATACATGTACCAACATACTCCTCTCGCATCATGTTTTTGAACTCCTCCCAGTTCATCGCATTAGCCAGTTCCAATCCAAGGATCTGGACGTTCGAATTCCACCAAGTGAGGGCAGAGTCCTCAAGTGTTCCAGCAGCGAATTTGACCCTACTGGCAGGGGGACAATTACACATCTCAAAGGCCGACTCAGCCTTCTCAGCCCAACGCAGGAAGCCTATAGCTCCCTCAGTGCCCTTAAATGTGCTGGGCTTGCAGTCAAGGTAGTTCTTGAAGGTACACGTTCCACTTGGACCTCCAGCTTGGTTCTGAACATGTGCGGCTAAAGCGGCCGCAACATGGTCGTTCAGCAGAGTTTGGAGTTCCGCTGCAGTCAAGCTGATGTTACCACGTCCTCGTCCAGCGTTTCTTCCAGCCATTTCCTAGAATCACAGTATAAAATGTTAAACATGAATTTTTCTTTCATATACAACACACCATACATGTAATAAAAGATAGGTAAGAAAGAAATAAGAAACAACATCATATCACAACCACATATTAGTCTAAATAAAAATTCATGATTAAAACCATTGTATTCGCTACAAAGTATTTCCAATCAATCCTTAAAATCATAGAAAAATAATAGTTCGGATGGAGACAACCCCTCCATCTAAGTGTCATCATCACTAGATGTCGTCATCTGAGGACACCTCCGAGTGTGCCTCCTTCTCAGCCGGTTCTTCCTCCGGTTCTTCTTCGGGTTCCTCCTCGGGATCCTCCTCAGGCTCCTCTTCGGGATCTTCTTCAGGTTCGGCCTCAGGCTCCGCCTCAGGCTCGGCCTCAGGCTCTGCCTCAGGTTCGGCTGCGTTCTGAGCAAGTTGCATTTGCAAGACATCGCAACGCTCCAACGCTATCTCAGTTCGGGTCCTTGCTTCTTGGAGTTGCTCTTGCAAGTCTATCATCTCGGCTTGCATCTTCATCATAACCTTCGTTTGCTGATCACTAGCCTCTCGCATTTCCTTCATTGCCGCTGCCATGCGGGCAATCTCCTCCTTAGTCTCGGTTCCGTCTTTTAACATTCTGGAAACGTTCTCCCTCGTATAGTGCATGTAACCCACGTCACGCTCCAAGCATGAAACAACAGCTGCGAGAACTCTCTCTACAGGTTCGGTTATGGGTGGTAGGGTGTTGGGATAAGCAGGATGGTTCGGGTGAGGTAACGGGGGAACTTGTTCGCGATAGACCATACGTCTGATCATGTTAGGGTACCAATCCCAGCTAACGTCGTTTTCGTAAATGCCTCCGGATAGGCGGTACCTCTTCGGTGCGGGAGCTTCGAGTTCCGGGACTACTCGGGGTGGTGAGGCGGTAGGTAACTGCGGTTCCTTCCCGTGAGCATGCATCATCGAATCGGATGATGATGAGGGTGGCGTCGACATTCCTACAGGTAAGCCGTGTATGCGCGCGCGTATGAGTGAAAGAGGTAAAGAGATAAGATTACAAGACTACACAAACCTATGCAGTGCGTGTTATTATAACTAATGGGTCGTCGCGGTTATAGTCTAGTATGCATGCAGCTTCTAGTTCGCTATAACCAATGGCTCTGATACCAATCTGTCATACCCTCAAAATCCACTAACGGAGTTTTACCGTCAGAGGGTGTGAACTAACAGGATCGGAATCATCAGTTATAATCAAACCATAAAAACGTTTAAATGAAAATAAGTGCGGAAGCGTAAAACCATAGAAACAATGTTACGTCAGGCAGTACGATTTAAAACCAATGATAACCGTTAAAAATAAGTTTTGCATAATTAGAATGTGTCAAGCAATGCATGTTCCTAAACCGGTCCGCCTCGGCTACCTGAGAATAACATACTAAAAGTGTCAACACAAGGTTGGTGAGTTCACAAGTTATATAAAAATAAATCGTTTAGCGTTTGCGTTCAGCGTTTTGCGTTTTGTGTAACCACGTTACGGCGTTTTACGTTTTTTTGCGTAACCACGTTACGGCGTTTTGCGTTACCAGATAGTGTTATGTCAAATTATATATCGATAGGTAGCTAGTCTATACAACAAGTATTACTAAGTGTTCGACACCGAAGCTGACTCGTTTAGTAAGTGCCTTGTCACCAGGTCCTCCAGACCATGGTACGTGTTAGCCAAAATTACACCCGCTCGACCTCCAGTCGAGTTTAGCGTTGGGTGGGGTTTGTCAAACCCAGTAGTACTACTCAACAGTGACTCGCTATTCTAAATATTAACCGGTTCGATGTGTAGGACTTCAATTGTTTCGTTTGCCACTTAGCCTTTACAAGTGATATATAATTTACTAACAAAATCTTAAATGCGTTTATCGGAGTATGTTATCTCCCCCAAGTGAAAAGCGTTTAAAACAGTTTAAAATAGGGGAAAGTGAAACTCACTGTTTGCGAAGAATTTCCCAAAATAAATCACCAAGATGCGAGTCACCGAAAAACTCTCTCTAACGTTCTAAAACAACAAAGAGATTTTTCTAAGTGTCGGAATATTATCGAGTCTCTAGACCCGGCACATAATACCTATGCACATAACATGTTTCGTGTTTCGTTTGTGAATCGTGTGTGACTTAAACAAGTGTTTTTGTGACACATTACATGTGTAAGCAATCATATACGTGTCATATATTCATAACGTACGTTACTAGCAATTATTCCCCGCAAGGGTATTTTGGTCAAAACATAACAATTATATAACAAGTATCATATTCCATGCATTTTTACACAACTCAGCAGCTAGTTTCACTGAGACAGAAATCCTACTAGAAAGATTGTACTATTTCACCGATCATAGCATCTCAATTAATTTACCAAAAAATCATCACAGAAGCACATATGTCTTAGGTTTCCAGAACATATTTTATTACATTTTTATTCCCCACAGTTTTCTCACAATCATCAAATCATTACAGCAAACTCATAACTGTCAGATTCATGCACAACAGAATGTTATTTGCAATTCCCGTTAAACGAAAAATCCAATAAATGCAAGACCACTTGGGTTAGGTTCCTAACTCAATGAGTCAACTTCCAGAAGTGGAACCAACCCAATTGGTCTCGTAGTTCATGAGATATAATATTTACAAAACAACCTAACAGCAGGTCTAACAGCTCAGCTTTGCACAACGTTTTTGTAAAATCATAAAAGTTAACTTCTACTTGTCCAAAAATTACAAATTTATACTTTATAGAAACTAGACTCAACCTAGTTTACTGCAGTACCAATAATCTTAACCAATTTTCACGTTCACACTTCGTTACAGTCACTTAAACATCATATACACATTCTGTCCAGAAACTGTTTGCATCCAAACTCAACATATTAACAACCTATGAACTATCATGCATTCATATGATCCTCTAAACTCCATAAACACCATCCATGCACATCAATTACATATTACATACTTGATTAGGTTTTGTGTTTGAACTCCAATCAAAGACACAACAATTTACATGCAACAAGATTCAATCTAGTTATCAAATCATTATCAATCAACAACAATCATGTTAACTTTATACATACATGAAATCGGCTCATCTAGGGTTTTCAATTAACCCTTTAAACATCAAAATCAAGCAACAAGAATATAAAGGATGATCAATTATACCTTCCTAGCACCTAGTTCTTCAATCAAACACTTGATTTGATGTTGTATGTGTGTGTATTGATGGACGGCAGCCAAGGGATGGGGTGAAGGGTTCCGATCGGGACTTGGGTTAATAATAATAATAATAATAGTTAGGGTTAAGTTAATGATATATTTATAGACATACAAGTTACACTCAAGTCCCTCTACTTTCAAGTGTTGTTTTTCTAACTTAACTAACTTAGTTCTTGTTTCTTGTCTAGCATTACACACAATATAATCAAGTAACACATATGTTAACACATAATTATCACATAATTATTATGTTGACGTTTTTCGTTTAATCCTCAATCGTTTGCGTCAACTCGTTTGCGTTTCGGTGCAAATCCCGAAAGACTACACATGTAGTAAGTGTTAAGCGTCATTTAAACCCTAGTTTAAATGTAATGAAGTGTGCGTTATAGATTTAGTGATCTTAAGTTTGAATTGACGGAGTTGAGTTAACGGAGTTAACCTGAAATTGACGATTGTCACATTGTAGGAAAGATATCAAAACGGCATTGGAACCGTCTACTCAAACTCTACGTAATTGGATGTTAGGTTTTCGATTTAATCGATTTCTAGCTTGTAGAATTTAGAATTTTTGTTCAGAACATTGTATTTTTTTTGTTTATTTTCGCCGGCGTGTTTTTGTTCCTCGATATCGTGTTATATTACTCATCATTGTGTTATATTATGCACGATAGTGTGTTATATTTTGCGATCCATTGTTTCTTTGTATCCTCCCTAAGTTTAAGAAACTGTGTAGGATAACTTCACCCACTACTAAAAATTAGGCAAGTGCTACTAAAATCTGCGACCGAAAAAAACGATTGCAAATTTTATGACCGTTTTGAGACTAAAATGACAATGTCGTAAATTTACTGACCAAAATCAAAACAGTTAATGCGGTAGAAAAACAGTCGCAACTATAGTGACAAAACATGACTTGGTGATATGGGTGAGCAGAAAATCGAATTAACCGAAACCGAACTAACTAAAAAAACCAAACAAAGCATTAACCGACGCTTTATTTTTTGTTTTTTTGAACAAAACGAATTTTCAGTTTGGTTTTCCAGTTTAAAAAACCGAACTAACTGAAAAAACCAAACCAAAGCATTAACGGCGCTTTATTTATTGTTTTTTTGAACAAAACGAATTTTTAGTTTGGTTTTCTATTTTCAAAAAACCGAACCAATGTGTTTTTACTTAAATATTTATGAAAGTGATTAGGTCATAAGTATTTATGAAATTAAAAAAACGGAATTGACGTTTCCTAAAAACAATATCTCAGATTTATAATTTTTTTAGCAAAAAAGGATGAATTGATCATAGTTTTTATGTTTAAAAGTTTTTTGGAATGAATATGTTTAGAAATTAAATTAAAGATTCAAAATTGAATAATCACATTAATTAGAAATTTAAGTTAAATAACATAATTAATAAAAACTTTATATATGTGTGTGTGGATATATATATATGAAGTAAGAAGCTTTGCCTAATTCAAACTAAATTCACAGGTCTTATTGTTACAAAAATGATTAATTCTTTAATAAAAAGTAATATAACATACACATAGAGCATAATCATATTTTAGATATTAAATTGTTGTAAATTGTCATTAATGTGTGCATAATATGTTGAAATAAAAATGTTCTAACTCATGAGTTAAATCATTTTCATCCGTAACTCATGGATAACATGGATTAAGGAGAAGAGAAATTAAAAGATTAGAAGAGAATTTTATTATAGGATTGAATGTGGTTAGGACAAATAAGTATCATTATTTTTGTTTATTAGTATATTAAGATAAGAGCATAAAGTTACAATACAAAACACTCATCTGCTCTCTACTTTTCAATTAAATAATATTTTTTTATATCTTTATCAGTACATTTTTTATTTTTTCACTCACAATTAATTTAAAAAATTATGGATGGGAGCAGTGTTTCCCCAAATTAAACCATGAATAATAACATTTTCTATATCCTTCATTTACAACCACACCAAAATACACTCATGTAATATAAAGAACCCATTGTGAATGCTTTAAGTGGGTGTTTGGGAGTGTTTTTCTTTTTTGCTTTTTGCTTTTTGAAGTGGCAAAATGTTCAAAATGTCCCTCCAAAAGCAACTAAAAGCACCAAATTAAAGCTTTTATGTGCTTTTGAATGGGCATTTTAGATATTTTGTCTCTTCAAAAAGCAAAAAATATAAGCACTCCCAAACATGCACTAAGTTGTAACCCACTTCATGATTTGGATCATAACAAAACCACTATCAGAATGAAGATACAGTCCAACGATTGATTCATAGGAAACATAAATCATTTTTAGCAAACCAAAGGGTATGATTAGAATTATTGAATTCGTAAATATTGATATAGCAGTTAAGAACAACATAGATCTATAAGTGACTTGATCACAAATATGGCTATTTAAAATGTGGCATTCTAGACAGACCGAAATGAACAAAAAAAAATTACATATGAGAAAGATATATTAAATGAAAATGAAAGAAAAACTAAGTTCATTCAAGGAAATTTGGCATGGCCCTATCCAAACATGTAATGTCGGCTTGAAAAGGTTGAGAGTTTGAGTCTCGTCATGAATATTGGTGTTTAAAATATCTTAAAACTTTAAAAGCATCACAAACAATTTTTCATGAATATTGGTGTTTAAAATAAAAAACGTGATGCCTCACTTACCACACATCAAATTGCCGTTTAAAAACATGTTCTAGCAAACACAAACAAATTTTCTGACATTAATTGAAACTAGTTTGTGTGATGTCACACATATACCACGCAACTCACCTTCAATCTCAATCGATTAGCTTAAGCGGCCTGATGCCTCACTTACCACACACATCAGATCGGCTTAAGCAATATTACTACCCCTTCCGGCGAGATAGTTTGTTATATAATGTTGGAAGTTAAACAATATTAACTGAGACTAAAACAGCAAATAAACCAGCATGGCCACAAAACCATTGGTTTAACCAACTAATCAAACAAGTTCAACATAACAGTAATAATTAAAAACATTCCTCATGATTCTAAACAAAACAAAACAAACTTTAGTCCAACAAAAACCTAAACACCACCATATCAAAAAAACAAACCATGTTTTATCTTCACTCGTCATCCTCATCCGAATCATCATCATCATTTGCTCCAGCAGCAGCATTCAAAGCATTTAACCTCTCAATAAGCTTTTGCTTCCTCTCATCATAAGTCAACTTCTTCAAGTTGTACCTAAAACAAAACAAAACAAAACACAACCATTAAAAAAAACTACAAAAATAATCAGATTTTAAAAAATCAAAAGTAGCTTTGCAATATGCCATACCTCTTGTGTTCTTTAGGTTGCGGTTTCTCAGACTTCTTGGGGGTCGGATCAGCCCGAATAGCAGCATGAACCTTCTTGTAAAGCTCTTCAAGGTTGTCAGGTGCAACACCCTCCTTAAGGTATTGAGAGAAACGAGTTTGGTATTTCTCAGGCTCATCTTCTCGTAGAGTCTGTATAACAAATGAAACAAATGATATCATTACTTAACTAGAAAAAAAAATCAAATAATAACGAATTACTAAACATTGATAGTAAAATACTCACGTTCATGTAAGCAGCAACGTGCCCACCATAAATGTACTTTCGGTGAACATCAGCATCGAGGCTCTTTCCGTTTTTGTTAAAACCAGCAAACCTCTTTTCACTGTGTGGGATATCAAGCCCACCATCCAAAGCTCCCTAATTTTATTTGTCACAAAATCCCTTATTTAATATAATATATAACAAAAATAAATCCAGTTGGCATAATAGACGATAAAAGTTATAAGTGACATAAAACTAAATCATTACCTTAAGGGCACCAAAAACTCGGTTTCCGGTGGTTGTTCGGACAAGACCAACATCAAGTAGAGCACGGAATGGCCTTCGGCTTTCAGCAGGCTCAACTGAATAATCTTCCCCCAGTTGCCTGCAAAAACATAATAATTTGATAAACAAATTATTACACATAAAAATGAAACCAATACAAACAAAGATTAATTTAGAGTTTAAAACTTATAAATTACCTCAACATTGCCTTGGTACTCGTCATCCATTTCAAGCTTCTTCAAGACTCGACGAGCCAAAAGAAGCCCAGTGCAATAAGCTAGTATTACAGGAAAATGTAAAGTAAGCTTAAACTTTTAACCTGCGATATATAAATTGGCACTTGTAGAAAAAAAATTTAAATAAAAACCAACCTGCAGCATAGTTTGTGAGCCCAAATTTGAGACCATAACTAGGGAGCTCATGAGCAAACGCTGATGCAAGAACAATGTCACCAGCAATGGTTGCAGATATGATTTGTGCAGTTATATCCTTGTTGGACTAAAAACATAATTAAAGGTCAAACCATGAACATTTAAAGACGTAAAAAGAAAATAATAATAATAATAATAATAATAATAGAACTTAGGACTTACAATTCGAACAACATATCGATACTTTGGTGTGTTGTACTTGTTTTTGTCCTGATTAATCAATCGGACCCTAGCACGGTAGTCGGTCTTACCCTCTGAAACAATGAAACAAACCAAAATTAAAAAAAATACTTAACAAATGTGTCGAAGCATGAAATGAATCTGACCTGATCCATGACGATGTTTCCACGGATTTTCGAGATGAACGAACCACGTCTTGATCTTCTTCTCCGGTTGCTTGAGACCTGCAATGGTTTTTCGGGGGTGTGGAGGTGACTGCTAAGAAATCCTGAGGATCTCTTGTTTACAGACACAAAAAAGTGGTGGTGGCTCTTATTGAGCATGACCCCTTAATAAGGAGGTGGAGACCTCCTTATATAGAGAGTCTCATGGCCACCATCATGGTACCCTAATGGGCCTAGCCCAGTTAGGGTTACCTCCACAAAACCCCCTCAGCCCAATAACATTGTATTAGTCCATATAATAAAATAAGCCAAACATAATAAATTTAGGGTCGTAAAACCGGGTTTAGTACCATACCCCTACAAAATGTATTGTAAAATTAAAAAAAAATACTTAACAAATGTATTATAAAATTTTGGAGCTAAAAATTTACAAATTGTTACCTCTCCTTCTCTTGAACTTGACTTGAAACCTCTTGAAGTAAGAACTTGACTTCTGGGCTTTGACAAAAGCCTTTAAAAAAGGCAACCAAAAGTTAAACACAAATTACTAGACATCAAAGATTTAAGCAATGATAAACAAAGTGTACAAATGTAAAGAGCTGTAAAAATATAAACACACAAAATTTTCACAAAACTGATTAAAATAAATAGGAATTAGATACAAATGTTTTTGTTCGAAAGCTCTAATCTTGTTGAATATTATTATTTCATTGTCTAAAACTTAACAAAATGAATAAAAAAACACAACAGAAATCCAGTTTAGTTCATACACAGATGTAATAAATTCGATAACTTGAAGCACAAAACAAAGCATAAAGCACATACAAAGTACAGAAATTTAATAAAAATGACATAAACAAAAACATATGTTTAAAAAGTCAAACTTTGTTGAATACCACTATTTCACCTTCAACAAACATAATCAAACAACTAATTTTTTTTAAAAAAGACCATCAATTTACAGAAAGCCAGTTTAATAATTCATACACAGACATAACAAGTCACCTCTACCCAAAATGAGCAAGCAAATAATTACAAAAACATATCATACGAAATTGATTCATAACAAAACACACAAAACCAAAAAATAATCTCAACCCAGTTTCTAAAAACCCTAACAGCCTACAAATATCTAATATAACTTCAATTCAAGCATTCAAACATTTCAAAGCAGTAATAATAACCGAATTAAACAAATAAAGCATACACCCAGAAATCAAACAACAGATATGACGATATAAACACAGAAAGAAAGATGTTGAAAGCATTACCATTGTAATTGTCAGTAAGCTGCGGTGGCGGAGTATGAGGTTACAGAGGTAGTGAAGAACGAATATGTTGATATAATATAAACCCTGGGGTCTGAATGGGTGTTAATGGGCTTTCTTTTGGGCTTTGGGTATTGTTGTTGATGGGCCGTATGTGTTTAGGCTTAATTAGTGATTTGAGATTTGAGTGTCTTGGTTTTAAGTTGAAACTTTTAAACAATTCGTAGGTATGTTATTTGTGGTCTGTTTTATGATTATTTGAAGTGTTGTAAAAAGTTGTTATTAATTGGTGACAGGTCGGTGGTTGGTGAATTTCTGATTAACTTTTTGTTTATCGTGTTTATCGGTAGTTGGTCAAAACTGGCCAGACTCTGTTGAATTGGTAAAAGATCGGCTCAACTTCAATGAAAACCTTTTTTATTTTCTATATATTTATTTTTAATTCCTTTATTTATTTTCGAAAGGCAATCAAACATTGGTTACTCATTGATTTAATTAAATATATGGGTGTGGATGATTGTGTTGTGTTCGTAAGTTGGGCATGTTGCATGCAACAAAAGTAATCAAGAACGTCATATGAAGTGTGTAGAGTCCAGACGTTTTTGTGTAATCTTGGTTAAATGAAAAAAAAAAGAACTATTGTGCTTAGGAGATTCTCGGTTGAACTAGTGTAGTGGGTTTATTGATTTACCTCTCACGTTATATACTTAGGGTTACTTAGGAAAATTAAGGGTTTCCAAAACTAAACATTTAGGACAATATCATTGTGGTTTGTGAGCAACGACTTAGCTAGCGAATATGACTTCGTATGTCTGACACCCATATTTTTAAGCATGTTTGGGATTAAGTTTGAAAAATGCTTATTAGCTTATTGGTGTTTCTGAAAAGCCAATAAGTTAAAATGTGTTTGGCAATCTCGAAAATTGTTTTTATTTGAGCTTTTTAAAAGGATTAAAAAACAATTTTCTAAAAGCCTCAAATCCTCCTGGCTTTTCAAAATGTCTTTTTGAAAAAGTCAATAATCAAATATATATTTTTCAAACTCAATCATAAACATGCTCACTATCACACTTTTTTAAACCAACATGTATTTACAGTAACCGGTTTTAACAGAAACTAGCTTCATGTAACCATTCTTGGGTCCTCTTTTTTGTGGTTTTACATGAAAGTATATGCTATAATTCTTATTAGTAAGCTAAGTGAAATTATACATTATTGTATAAAATACTTAGCCATAACAAAAACAAAAATTTGGCACTGACATACAAGTACGTCGGGGCGGCATACACGTGTTCATAACAGGCCTTACGTTCTACGTAAGATGGAGAAGCTAGGCATATGCAACCCAGGCTTGGTGTAAGCATACGCTAGGTCGGTTACAACACTTTTCAAGTAAATCTCATCTTCAAGCGTCAACTCGTTACAATAATATTCATCCCTTTCAATTATACAGTATGAACTTTATAAAATAATACACTTTGGACCATCAAAAATTATTAATTAAAAAAGTTATTAATTAATCGATATATTAATAATTATTAATTTATATTTTAATTAATATTTTATTAATTTATAGTAGAATACTTAGTTTACAAACACCTTTCAAGTAGGGGTGAGCAATAACCGAATCGGTAACCGAAACCGAACCGAAAACCGACGAAACCGAACCGATATAACCGAAAACCAAATTAACCGAAATTAACCGAACCGAACCGAACTCTTCATTTTTTAATATTTTCAAGCATTTTTTCCTCTATTTCATGTATTATATATATTAATAGTTTAACACTATCATTTTCATGTATTTATATCTCCATTTCATGTTCTAATATCTCAATTTTATATATTTATACCTTCATTTCATGTAGTTATGCATTCATTTCATGTATTTAAACATTAATTTCATGTAGTTTTAAGCAAAATTTTAGCCCAAATTTGATACCGGTTATTAACCGAAATTAACCTAACCGATAACCGATCGGTTAGGTTGGGTTAATGCTAATAACCGAACCGAACCGAACCGAACCATGCACACCCCTACTTTCAAGTAGAATATCGCAATGCAATGGATGTCGAAGATATTCTGACTCACCCAGAAGAAAATGTAGTTGCACAGTTGTTGACTGATAAAGAAATTATTGAAAGGGTTATTGGAATTAATAAAGATGATATCGATGAAGAAGATGATGAAAGTTCTACAATAGAGCTCTCTTCGCGAAACGAAGCTATTAAAGCAACAATCACATTAAACAATTTCTTGTTGAGCTATGAGAAAACAACACCAGAAGTTCTTACCATGCTAAGGAAAATTAGAGACGAGATTCAAGGGGAAATTGATTTCAACAAAAAACAAAAGACAATTGAGTCATTTTTCAAGAAACCTTCATAAATCATTCATGTAATATGTTATATATAAGGAATTATTCATTTATATTTTATATGGGGTCTAAAAAAATTATCAAAAATGTATTATTTTATAATTTTAGCGAATTATTAATTTAGCACCCTATCCCCAAGTCGGGACCGGCAAAAAATATTAACTTAGAGAGTTTATTAAATAATCGAGTATTAATTTATCGAGTTTATACTGTAATTTCTTCATACGGCACACATTTTAAACGCATACTTTCAAGCTCACGATTATATAAATCATCTTTGCCCTTAGAATCTTAAATATTTTAAGTTTCCTTCTTCATCCTTTTGACTTTACGAAGTTAACCTTGTTTCATGTTAATGTGCAAGTTTTTGGCATAAAGACTCATACAACTACATATTAATAATTTTCGTTCTTAAACACTAGCCACCACACACCAAAAGGCCATCCATCCCCTATTTGTAGTCATCTAATAAAGTTCTTTTATACAAATAGGGCTACAAATGATTTCGCCAACAGCCTAAACTACAAGCAAATAGGCAAGTATACATACTGGGAATGCAATAGAGCTCCAAATAATAAATATCTATCAATAACTAGCATAATAATCAATATGTATGAATAACTAATTTTAACTAATGAAACAATTAACCACAACAAAACAGATGAATGTATGAACAATATCAAGGAAAAGTACCACTTATGTGTTAACTCCTCTTAAACTAATAGCAACAACGCGTATGGCAATTATGGTGCATTGAAATAGACACATGAAACATGGAACTAGACTAGACTCCTATGAATGACTCCTAATTATGTCTCTTAAAATGCTAAAATGAGAAATACACAATAGCTTGCTAAAATTACTTAAACGAGGTAGAGCGACAAAAGGGGGCTACAAGGGACTTTTTTTTTTTGTGAACACCGCCCCCAGGCTACAAAGGGGCGATTTGGGGGGGGGGGCGAAGAATATTTGCCGTCCTTCATCCTTTTCTTTAATTATTATTATATTCAAATGTGTGTGTGATATATATACAAATATATATAGGGGCTACAACACAACTACACCACTACAATAAAAACTCATTCTTTGCTGATTGAGCATTACATGATACAAAAAGCCTCATTTTGTAACTCATCAATTACGCATAGTCTAAGGGACTAATGATAAACCAAGTTGGATTTTCAAACATGGATCAACAACTCCGATCATATCTTATCCCAAACTTCCTAGAATGCTAAAACTATAGACACGTACTAACATACCTCAAATTGTCTGGCAAATACTTAGACAATAATATATCAATCTAGAACCACCAAACATCGATTTTATTATAACATATATTTGTCGATGCGTGTTCAATTAGTCAGCTAAAGAAAACCTAGTTTCATCAATCACCATTCCTAGTCATATTGTCATAAACGTGAATCAAAAGTTAACATTCTAAGAATGAACTAATGATCCAAGGTTTTCCAACATGCTAAAATCAGATAATCCAACAAAAACATCACTTATATTAGCACATGAATTTTTAAATAATTCAAGATTTATTTAAACCAAAGTGATAAACATGATTTAGCCCATAGTGGGTATGAACACGATAATTACAACAGATAAAACGTACGAATTCGTGATGAATACAATGTAAATCATACCAAAAATGATGCTTAATAACACATTTGCTAATCTCAAGTATATTCTTGACCAATCTTCTTCAAATTGGTTGCATAACTCTAAGATACGATCTTCAAATTGACAATGGATGACGAAATGTTGTATGGAAAATGATCTTCAAAAAATGTCTGAAAATCAATTAAAACTTGCTACTGATTAGTAACAACTAATTTATGGAATTTTGGTAGCAACTAAGTTACTGGAATTTGGTAATAACTGAATGACCGCAGTTCGGTAGAAATTGAGTTACCAAAGATCGGTAGCAAGAAAGATTATTGAAGGTCGGTAACAACTAGTAATTGAGGTATTCCTACATTATTTGCTATAACAACCAACAATTATAAGCGTCAACTGTTAACCACCAACTAAAACTTTAGTGTGTATAAATGAATCATCTGGCCTGATTATTTTAAAAGTAAAATTACATATTTCTAAAAATTATCTATGTGACACCATAGACGAATCTCACATCGGTCGTGAACATAAGAGATTCTTGGTTCATAAGTAAATATTTTGCCTCTTAGATCATCATCGTGTTTTGGGCTTTATGCTAATGAGCGAGAGGTTGAGAGGAGAGCTCTACAGTTAAGCGTGCTCAAGTTGGAGTAGTAGCATGATGGGTGACCTCATGAGAAGTCTTCACATGGGCAACCAAAAATAAATTCATGAGCTCTTCGTAAACAAAACAGACAATATTGATGGTACTGGAAGCCGGATGTTACAATCCAAGTTTGATTCCGAACACAAAACCTATGATTTATATGACACGGTTGTATTATTATTTAATTGTTTATATAGATTGTTGACTATTTTTGTTTTAAGTTAAAAGATGTGTTTGATTACATTGTTAATTGTCTTATCGCATATAGATTGTCTTGATTCTCTTTCTGTCTTGACTCTTTATTCTCTGTTTATGTGTTTAAGCTGATTAAAGTAAGAACAATTACCGACTCGTTATTTTGAAGCCTAGAAACTAATAATTTATGGAACAAAAATGATATATAAAACAAAGATTTCTATTTGTGCTTCATTTCTTGATTGCTGGGAAGTGCTAAACGAGATTAACTTTTACAGATTGTTATCTCACTTATCTGTATTCGTTTGCTTTTAATGCCTATCAGGGACGTCTTCGAGAATTGTTAAAAAAATTTGGGCTGAAGTCGAAAAAAATCTTGAACATTAAGTAAAAAGGGTATTTTGTTGGGTTTAGGCAATTTAATTTTTAAATGAGCTTACTTGGTTATGATTTGGGTTATGTAAAAAACTTTGTGTATAAAAATAGGGTTAAAATGTTTGGGTTGTCTAAAAAACTGTGTATAAAAATATGGTTAAAATGTCTTAAGTGAGAATAGAACCCACAACCTTTTTGTTTGAAGTAATACATATTTGCCACCTCTTGGCCTACTGGCATCATCATATGTTTATTCCCACAAAAGTGATGCGGTTCGACTTACACATAATGAGCTACATGGGGTTTAGGAGTATTTTTTACGAGATGTTTGAGATGTTTGTGTTCGCCGGTAAAAAGAAGTAATTGGCAAGTGAAAGTTAGGACTGTCGCATGGTTAAAATTATCCGTATGAATTATTGTAATCAATGAGCCATAAATTAGATTATTAAAATCCAAATGTTCTTATCTATTTTCTATAAATTTAAGCCGCAATCCTTTCACGCTAAAATTTTGAATTTTTTTACAGAAACTAGTTTTATACATATGGGTAACCGAGTAATATCCAAAAAAACTAGACGAAGTGACTTGGTATTAGCAAAATATGTCCGTAACTGAAAAAAAGTGGTTAATCGCTAAGGAACTTTATCAAAACATTTTGTAAGTTTTACCTATGGAATAAAATTCATAAGAAAAAAGTTTTCATATTAGGAATTGGGAACAAATTAAGGAATGCAAATAAGAATAATATTTAAGATGTTTTAACTTTAGAATGCAAAAAGTTATTTAAGTTATGTTAATATTTTAAAATAACTCTTAAAGTAGAAAGAAAATATTTTAACTTTCAAAATAATAATAACAAATAATCACAACTAATATCATTAGTAACTAGTTCAAAGCATTAGGAAATATATTAATGTGAAAAAACTCAAACTTTTGAATCATGATTTGTATTTATATTTTGTGTAATTAATAATAATTAATGATTAATATAATACTAGACGAGTGCACGCGCGATGAAGCGGGAAACACATACATTTGTAATCATGTAACAAGTTTATGGATGTTCGGTGTTCGATTTGAAACTGAAAAACGTTCAAAACGGTCATTGGGTTGATTTTACCATTGATTTTTTCATTAACTTTTGGCCAGTCATTTTCAATTTTCAAAGGTTCGTTTCGGTTTTCAACGACAAAACCGGTTACTAACGGTTTAACCCACAATTTAATTTAAAATCCATTAAAGCCAGACATCAAACGCCCCTACGTAAAATGATATTTTTTAAATGAAAAAACTATAACAATATGATACTCAAATTAAAGATTATGCTCGTTTTTATGGTATAATTTCCTTAAAAAATATTAGCACATGAAAAAGTTATTAATATTTTAAAAATGAAAATAAAAATCATATAAGAGTGAAAGATGAAAGATCATGATTGTAACTATTTATAAAATTTACAAAAGTTAAGAAAAATGAAAGGGTCAATGATGTAACTATTTAATAATCTCTTTTAGTTGTTGGTAAGCTTGCCCTTATCCTAAATGCATTAAATGTTGTACCATATGCTAATTGATTTGTGAATCTCTTAAAACCAAGGTGTCTTAATTTGTCCTTGTTTGTGTATTATATATAATATAGATAATTATTTTAAACTAAATTTATTATTAAAGTTTAAACTGTTAAACCAAACTGGAACCAGGCCGTTAGTAACGATTTGGTTTCAACTTTTGTTAGTAACAATGGTTGAGTTTGGTTTTGGACGACAAACAAATCAGTATTAACGGCTGGACTCACAAGTTTAACTTAAAAACAATCAAAACCGACACTGAACACCCTTACGTAACATATTAATTTATTTAAAATGAAAAAAATTTATAACAATATCATATCCAAATTAAAGATAATAAAATGCTCATTTTTATGGTGTGATTTTTTTATACAAATATTAACGTTTGAAAAGGCTATAGTCGTTTAAAAATCATGGGTATGAAGTTAGTTTACAAGTTAAATTAAAAACATAATATGGTTAAAGATGAGGGACCAAACTTTTAAGTTGAATGGATTGTGTTTAAAAGACAAATTTACCCTTACTAACACATGTACCACATACTTTAAGTGTTGTAAATTACTTAAAAATGAGTGTCTTAATTTGCCCTTATTTGATGTATTATATATAGTATAGATATAACTATATAAGTGTACCGACATTTATTTTCGTAAGATTGAACCGTGTTAATCCTAATCAACTCATGCCCAAATCATTTCACACCATATCAAATGAGAGGTAAATCAAGCTCGTCGACCGAGTGTCTCAGATGGTTGTCCGAATTAAGGAACCCAACAATATATTACAAACTTTTTATGATAAACACGCGTAGTTGATGCCGCCTCTCAAATCCTGGAAATACATGACAAAGGAAGATCATGGAGTTTTCATCCAAACACACACTATATACTTTTCTAAAATCTGCTCCAGATAACTCGAATGACAAAATCATGACCATGAACATGTAGGTCTGGATTACAATATCTTAAGGCGCTTTAGCTATTGTTCCTCAAAAGAAGTTTTCATTATGTGATTCCAACTTACAAAATTTTTACTCCTGGTTCCGACAAACGAATAATCATTAAGTACTCATATTTTCTTACAACACATATATCGAAACCCGACACACTTTATATCTCAATCAATATAATTGGTTTGATCAGTAACAAATTATCCGTCTCTCCCAACCTCGCTTTTTATATAAACTACTTCGTGAATAAAATATCACATGACTTATGCATCAACCGAACATAATTAACGTAGTATAAAACTTAAGGTATAAACTAAATACCTATAAATGTGTTTTATAATGAAAATATAATTTTAAACCTCAAAGGGTTATCTTTGCCAACTTTTTTCATTTTTGAAATATAGGAAGAAATGCTTCTCACACACACATCATTAATCATTACGTAAACAAAAAATCATTTGACTTTTTTAGCGAAATTCAGCAGGAAATCACCCGAAAGAAGTAAAAAGCAGTCGTCACTTTCCACTTGGCAACAAACGTTACAAACCCTACTTCAAATATCAGATCAAACCCATATCACATGAAAGAGAGAAGTGCAACATTCTTTATTCAATCATCAAAAGATGTCTCAAGCTGATGTTTCTTACAGGTAATATATCTAAATGATCTGAAGTTTGTGCATCAATCGGTTCATGTTTGATTCAGTTTTTGATCAATTAGGGTTTTGGTGCTAATAATTATTATTTTTTTAATTGATCTGATAATTGATTGTTTGATTTAAGTCAAAATCAGTATGCACTATGTTTGATCTATAAAAAATAATGATTGATTTCAGTTTTTTTTGAAAATCAAAAGTGAATTTGTTGGATTTCATAAAATTACAGTGATTTCGATGAATCACGAATAGATTAAGATGTTAATACGAATGGACTTTTACTTGTCACGAATAGATTAAGATGTTAATAGGAATGGACTTTTACTCGGAGAATAATTTTGCTAATTATTATTGTGCAAGATTCTATATTTGTGGTTTACTGAAATTAATCTTGTTGAGAAGCATATAATATACAAAAAAGGTATGGAATCGTACGAGGTAGCACCAAGAAAGGCTACAAGATAAATAATATGCTAGCTATATATGCCAACAATGATCAAAGATCAAACTGATGTGGATTTCATATGTTTATACACAATATGTTTGCTCGATTAATTGACATACTATTAAATTTAAAGATTGTTATTATAGGGGTTAATTGTTCGATTGATGCTTGTTATGTGAGATTGATTTTGTTGATATAATGGTTTTATGCAATATTTTTGTTATGGTGTGTCTTTAGTTTTTTAATTATTTTTTTATGAATAGGATTTAAATGTTTGATTTATATAAACTATGACTGATTTTTAATTTCTTTTGAAAGTCATAGAGATTTTGTTGGCATAAAATCACAGTGATTTCCAGACTTGCAACTAGATTAAGCTGTTTATATTCCTGAATTTTTACTTGTATCAGAGAATACTTTTTCTAGTGATAATATTGCAAGATCCTATTTGTGTATTTGTTAAAATTGAAGTTGTTGGGAAGCAAAGCCAAATATAATATATAAAATGTATGCAATGTTGATTGCAGCAAGAAAAGCTGTAAGTAGGATTATATATATGCTTTATAAACAATATGCTATTGCTGCCTATATATGTCTGCAATGAAGATCTAACTGATGTGGATTTCATATGTATAAACACAACTTGTTCGCTCGCTTTATTGACATATTGGTAAATTTAAAGATTGTTATTTTAAGGTTTGCTCAAGTGATGATGAGTGTGCTTGTTAAGCGGGTTATGCTACAGATTGTGATTGTATGTCTTAATTAAGTTTTCTATATATTAGGTTTTTCGGATAAACTGTATTAGATTGATATGCATCTCATAATTAGTAAGCTTTATTTATATGAGAAGTCTAATCTGATTATACCTGCTCACTTGTTTGTTTGTTGACGCGTTCATTTGCTTCCTTCCAATAGTTGTGGCTCGTGTGGATACGAATTGAACTTATCATCGTCGAACCGGATGTCTGAAAAAACCTCTGAGCACCAGGAATCTGGTAAGAAAAGTTCAATCTCCTTCCAATCCATTGACCCGAGCCGCTTCACTCAAATAGATGAGGTGTTGTGTCTTCCAATTTCATTGGGTCATAATGGTTCAAAGACTAAGCTTATGTGTCGTCAATGCGGTGTTCTTATTGGATATGGATATAAAGAGGGGCATGCTCAATGTGTTAATTTTGATTCGCGTGTGGGGTGCGACCCATCTTACAAGAAGATCGTGATTAAGATGCACGCGATACAACCTACAGGGGCTGAGGGCGAAGGTAAAAGTGGAAGTAGTCACTAAATATGTTTCTTATCTAAGTCTGTTGTGGTATAATTGTAGCTATATTTGTAAAGATTTCAGTTTCAAAACATAAGACTTATGGTTGTGTTAAGTATGTTTGTGTGTAACTTATGTAGTTATGATTTCAAAACATAAATAATTATGTATGCTGGTGTGTAACTTATAAAGTTATGATTTCATATTTTAGCACAAATCTTTCTTCATTGCTTTGTACTAATCTTGATTGTGATTTCTTATTCATGAGTGGTTTCTTAACCACCTAATGTAATTAAGGTCATTTCCATTTAGATAAACAATCATGATTGTTGTTTCCTATCACAATCTGTGATTAATTAATTCTGGTTCCGGAGCGATACACAACACATCCCGACATGACATGGAGTCACACATATAGAATATGTTTACATCATATATATGAGCGCCTTTGACGAATGTTTAAATGAAGTCTGTGATGACGGGATGACGGTTGAGGGAAAGTTGGCTGTTGGTTCACATTTAAGCTAGCAAAACCTTTTGTATGATGGTTGTTATATGGTCTTCATAGAACTTGTGATATTTTCAAATAGTTGAAATGTTTTCTACTATCAAAATGTATATCCCTAAATGAGCCTCTAGTTCTAAAAGCATAATGGTCCTAGTTTTAATTTCGACCCATATATTTTTTATAAACAAGAACTGGTTAAGGACGGAGTTCAAGTTTGGGTGTTCATAATTACGGTGATTTGTAAATGTGTGTCAAGTGTTCTATTTACAAATCACCATCAATTAAGACTTGTGATTCTTAAATAAACACTGTAGTAGTGTTATATATTACTCAATATTCTTCCGTTTTTGTTTCTCCATGTTAGTGTTTTTGGTTGTCCTAAAATGATTATCTAGTTTTCACAATTGATAGTTATCATTTACTAGTTTGCACATTTACATTTAGTTCCTCTATTGTCCATTTTAATTTGGTACATGCATGACTAATTAAAAGCAAGAATAAAATTGGTGATATAGCAATAAAAGTTGTACTAATTACATATATATATTAAATTAAATGTTTTTAACAATAAAATTATTATAGATAGAGCATTGTTTTTAATTCCTTTTATACTAGAAGAAAAAAAGTACATTTTAAGTCATCAAACCTTGTTAGCCAAACAAAAATTAATGGTCCTTCCGTTAGTCTTTTCTACAAGTTGCATACTGAAACAAACATATAATGACAGTTGTGAGTTACAATGAATAACGAACCCATCTATTGGTATGATGTTTGCCTCCTACAAAAGTGTGGGTTTTAATTCTTGCAAGTGGAAGGTTAGAATGTTAGATGGCCATTTAGGTGTAAATAAATTGTTGTTGAAAATAAACTTACAGATAATAATATTACTATGTTTAACAATCTATAGCTACCTTTTAAATAATAACAAGCACAACTTGAACTGATATTTATTTGGCGATCCAAACTCGAACTGAAGAAGCAAGTATCTAAAATTGATATAGGAATCCGGATATCAACCTCCATATATAGAAGATAACTTGAACACCACAAGAAAAATCTACTCGATCCAGATTTGTAAAACAGTATATCACCGTTAACCTCACTACAAAAAGAGAAATTACTTCTGCATGACCAGTACCCACCCTCTGATGTGAGAATCGGTATCTGAAAATATCTAAATGTCACCAGAAAAGTAAGTATGTAAGAGAGAGAGGTTGCTATTTGGGCAAAGCCCTGTGGGTGAACCCGACACAGTCCAGATCCCGCAGGTCTGAACATTGTGGGCTATATCCCACCTGGATGATCAAGTTTAGTATCATATCTCAAGTTCCCAAATCCAGTACAAATTTACTTTTTGTTGGAAGATCGAGTACCGGACTTGTAGAGGGATTCACATCAATGGCGAAGCTTGGACATACACGTCGAGGGGGCCAGACTTAATATGTATAAAAAAATTAATAAACTAGAGGGGAGCGGGCTAAAAGTTTCGGTCGGAAACGGGTAAATTTACACTAAGTATAAAATTTTCGGGCAAAAAAAGAGAAATTTACACTACCGAGCTAAAAAACGGAGGAGCCGAGCTCAAAATTTCAGTCGGAAATGGGTAAATTTACACTATGTATAATAATGTTATTTACGTAAATTTCAGTCGTAAAAGGATTAATGCACACTACCGAGCGTAAAACGGAGGGGGCCGAACTCAAAATTTTGGTTGGAAACGGGTAAATCTACCTTATGTATAAAAATTTTCGGCCGAAAAGAATAATTTTACACCACCGAGCGAAAAACGGAGGGGCCGGGGCCACCCCTGGCCCCAACTAATCTACGCCATTGATTCACATGTTATCTCCTCCGTAAATTGCTTTAAAGTATGCCACCAAATTTATATTCCATTAAACAAAAATTGTTGTTGGGTGAGTTAGTGAGCGTGTGACGAAATCCACAGTTTAAATAAAACCGCATGGGACTGCATGCCGAAATCTCCTATATAAACCCTGCCACTCCCTTGTTCTTACCAGAATTGCTCACTGTTTTTGCCTTCCTTAGTTGCTGTTTCTTATTGATCATCTCCACATCTTCTTCGCAAATTGTTGATTCGATTATAAAAAGATGTCTCAAGCTGATTGTTTATACAGGTAATCGAAACGATTTGAAGTGTCATCAAATTGGTTCATGTGTGATATGCTCCAATTTCAAATCCCTTTGAAAGTACAGCTGGAATTTAGTTCTAATTGATGGTTCTGCCTAATTGTATGCAAAAAGTTTCTATGTGTTTGAGGAGTTATGATGGATCTGATAGCTGATGGTTTGGTTTATATATATATATCTATGACTGATTTCACTTTCTTTCGAAATTTACAGTGAATTTGTAGGCTGTTCATAAAGTTACAGTGATTTCCATGGCTTGCAACTTGAACCAGTGAATACAACTTAAAATTCAACTTGTTGAGAACCATATAATAAATATATAAAAAATGACCAAGGAAGCATGGTACAAAGGTAGATGTAGCTCCATAAGCAGATTACGAAGCCATGAAAGTTCAGCAACTGCATTAGCTACCCCTCGGTATTCGGCCTCGGCACTAGAACGAGAGATGGTAGGATGTCGTTTAGAAGACCACGATATCAAGTTATTACCCAAAAAAACACAATATCCAGATGTGGATCTTCGTGAGTTCGGACATATCCAAGATGGCTGCTATGAGATGAAGGTGACGATTTGATTATGGTTTTTCTTGGATGCTTGGCTCTGATACCATAAAAGTAATTATGATATCCAATTGATTGATTATTATTGATGAATAAAGTATCTTTATATAGTGGAGCAATCCTAACCTTATACAAACACAATTATGATAAAGATCATAACAAACTAAATACAAAAATAAAACCAATCTATATCTCCTATAATATCTTGTGATATATTATTTAATATATATTGCTAATACAATGTACTGACATGACTCTGGGTCAACATACGTACAGATTCATGAGTTGACGTTCGATATATGTTTTGAAAGGAGTTTTAAACGTTTTCAACGTAAAGATCTCATTTCGCAAATGTTTGAATGAAGCCATTGGTGACAGTTGTGGGAAAGTCGACTGGTCGGTCCACAATTAATTTAGCTAGGTTGTACAGCTTTCAGGTGTTCCATGAGCATGTTGTATTTTCTTCATTCAAAATGCTCTATGGCCCTAGTTCAAGTTTAAACACCATGTAATTAGAATCACCTAAACGATACTTACGTATATATAAAAAGTAACGAGTGAACTTGAGTATTGAGGTTGGCCGTTGGCGGCACCAACCATCGTTATGCATCACTTAATATTTTTCCATTTTTTTAACCATGTTACTGATTTAATTTGTTTGTTCAAAAATGAGTATCTGGTTTAAAATTGAATGGTTACAGTTTACTACTTTTCCTCAATTAAATAAAACAACGCGAACTAATATGAGTCTATTTGACCGGTAATCCGGTATTAATAGGTCAAAATAATCACTAATTAGAAAAAAAAATAAATTTGCATTGGATCATTACACGAAAGCTTGCATCACATCCAAGAGACTTAATTACTTTGAAAATTACTACTAAAAAATACAAACTATAGAAGTTCTTCAAAGAGTTGAAGAAAAGGGTAAATATTCGAAGAAAGTTGTTTGGTTATTGACGTACAGGTTGTCTTCGAATGGAACTAGGTCTGTGAAAGGGGCTTTCGAGTGGTCTGATATAGTGGGAAAGTTGGGTTCATATTAAAATTAATTGTATCATTTGGAGGCTCTTGCAAAATCGGATCCCAGTTGCGTTGACTAACCTTATTGCTAGAGGAATGTCTAGGATATCGGGAGATTGTTCGGAAGTTGAATCGACGAATCACATTTTCTTGGAATGTTTCGGGGCTAAAGCTATTGAAGAGCAGTCACTATTTGGTGTGGTATGGATTTAACCGGTTTTGATTTTTTGATCAATTTTTGGAAGTGACGGAGAAAACACAACTTTTGTTCGGGAAAAGAATGATTATTATTGTACCTTGTGGTTTACTTGGAAACAAAGGAACGAGATGATTTTTAATGCTCAAACTTTCTCTGTCGAGTTCATGATTTAAATATTATAAAGTGTTTGTTCGATTGGTTAAAACTTAGGTCCGTGCACAAGGAAATTGATTGGCCGGTTTGGATTAACTCCCCGTTGTTTTGTTTCATGGCTTGAGAGGCTAGTCTGGTTGGTTTGCTGTTCTTAGCCCGCTTTTTAGCTTTTGATCGTACTTGTTTCTATCTCCCCGCTGGATGAACTTATGCATTTTCTATGCATTTTCTAATAGATTTTCTTGTTCTTGATATGCGCGAAAAAAAACCCTCAATCCGTTGATCGTGCCCGCTGAGAGGTCTAATCGACTATAACCGCACATATTCGTACATTTGTTTTCTAATTCTTAAAAAACTATATTTTAGTAAAATTTATTTTATAAGTATTTTATAATTAAAAAAATATTTCTAATATCAAATTATCCGAAAATTATCCCAAATATATTAAATTTCTAATTTCTAATTTATATTTATTATATAATATACTATTTTAAAAAACATTTTTGATAGTTCAGATATCCAAAAACTTTCAAAACACTATCCGAATCCGAATTTTTGAATACTTCATATTCAAAATTTCGAACAGTTCAGATTCAATTTCAATTTGGAATTATTTTGCACACCCCTAATTTTTTTCTTTCTTCTTATAATCTTTAAATAGAAACCAAGTAATCTAGTCTCGTATGATCTGGTTCCAATCCAGTCTCCATTAGTTCGGATTATTTCATTCAAAATCGGCTTTGATCTAAGCGCGCTTAGGTTTAACCCGGTTTTAAATAGTCATTTTGACCAAACAATTTCCAACTCTGTCTTTGGTTTTGAGAAAATACACAAAATAGCCATCATATTTCGTTAGTTATGACGGTAGCACAATACCCCCCAACGAAACACAAGAACCCATAACAAATCGCCACATGTCTAACTATTTTGTCGGCTCTGATGCTTATGTCGGATTTCTTTGATTTGAAATCAATGGTTCGTCACTTTCTTGCGGGAATTTCTTAACAACAAATGCGATTCATGGAAAACAAGCACTATGATTGTGTTCTCCTTGAAAACGTAAGCGATGTAATATATAAATTTGCTTGATTTTATGGAGAAATAAGATAGATGGAGATGGATGTTGGTTACGAAGGTTTACGGTTTGAGATGCAGGATACAAAGTGTTTGAAACAGGTTTCGTCGGATGACAAAACATATAGACACATGGCTAGATTCTAGAGGTCGTTATGTTTCGTCGACGACAAATGTAGTTCCCTCAGATTTAGTGGATTAGAATGACTATTTTAAGTATTACGGGAATAGAATGACTACCGTTGAAAAAAAGTATGTCGGTTTAAAATAACTATTTTCGGAAATTTTCTATAATTTAATAAAAATCTCTTATTGAGTTATTTCACACTAGAAATAAAACCTATAACCAAACCAATCACTAATCTTTCCTTTCACTCAAATTAATCTCCCAATCATCTTTATTACCATCTTTCATTCATTTTCCTTCAATCTTTGATTGATTGATGGCAAACCCATCTGCAAATAACAACAACAGTTCAACAACAACCGCCACCACCACCGCCGTGCCGGAGGATTCCGCGGTGGGTCCCACCGAGCGTGCTTTGAAGCACAAAAATATTAGTCTTTCAAAGGTTTGGACTCGTGATGAGCAGTCCCTGCTGGAAGAATTGCTCACCAAGTATGTTAAATTTTGTAACTTTTTGATGAATTATAAATGATTAGTATAGAGAATGAATTTGTGGGTGTGTGTTAATTTCTTTGAATATTGTGTTTTTAAATAGTGATTATATGGATTTTGTTGGTATATGTGTGTTAACTAGGGTTTTTAATTTGGGGATTTGTTTTATTTTGAATGACATTTTGACTCTGCAGTGAGCCATTAGGCAAACCAATCACCAATACCCGAGTTAGTTCGAGCCTTGTGAGGAATTTCAGTCGTACATTATCTTAATTATTATGCACTTGTCTGGTGTGGGGTACTGACTAGGGATTAATTGAATTGGAATTGTGCATCGGGGGTGTTTGGCCTAGCTTTTTTATTTTGGCTTATGCTTATATTTTAAAGAAGCTTATAGCTTATTTTGTATTATTTGATAAGCTATCTTCAAGTGTTTGGATTAGCTTATATTCTACATGTTAATTGTGTGTCTTAATAAGTTGTTAAATCCACCATTTTTTAATTTGTTAGAGTAATAAGTTGCTTCAATAAGACTAATCCATCACCATTTGAGGGCAAATGAGTAACATACAACCTTATACAAATAAGCTTCTTCAAATAAGCTAAAAAACCATATTCACATAAGCTTATTCAAATGAGCTTATATAAGCTTATAAGCATAAGCTTAAAAAGCTAAACCAAACACTAAATTTAGCTTATTTTATAAAAAAAAAGCTATAAGCTTTGTTAAAAAAGCTAGGCCAAACACCCCCGTAGTTCTTCAAATATACACACATACAAATATTGTAAATAAATTGTATATCATTATTCAGTTTTGACTTATTTTGACCTATTATGACTTTTCCGATTAATTGAATTAGATCATTAATTATGATTAATCGGCGCCCAAGCATGATTTTTTTAACATTGATTGTATATTTCTGCAGTTAGAAAATTTGATATCACATAATCACTAATCAGAATTAGAATCAAGTTTTTCAAACAACTTAAAATTGATTACCGAGACTTCAAGTTTTAGCTCCCACTGTGAACGTGTGTGAACTTTGAATCGTGGGGATAACAAACGTGTCTGCTCATTGAAAAGTAGGGACGATACGTGTAATTTATGAAAGTTAAGCATGATCTGTGTTATAAACTTTATAGTAAAATTATCATTTTATAATAACTTTTTTATTTAGAGTAGATTGAAATGGTTACATCTTGTACTCGCTAACATTATGCTTTATTAGTTTTTTTTCTTAATATTATTGTTGTTTGACGATTAATTTATTTTTTTTTGTGCAGGTATGCCGCAGATAATAAGGTAATGCGTTTTGCAAAAATTGCACCGAAATTGCAAGACAAAACAGTGCGTGACGTGGCACTACGTTGTGTATGGATGAGTGTATGATCTCTATCCCTATTGTCTGCATTCTGCTTTCTTTCTTTTTCTTTTCTTTCGTTTTTACTTAAAAATCGTATTTCAGTCTCGTTATGGCACTACAGTGTTTTTTGATTAAACAATAATGTACAAACCATTGATTTTATGAAACTCAAGAAAAGAAAATACAGACGTTTGTGGGCTGACCTGACTCAATTGACCTGGAACATGTCTGTTTTGCCACCAGCCCACTAGTACTAGTTATTCACAAATTTATATTTTTACACACAGGAAAAACTTGCAGATCAACAGGTGAAGCCATCGTCTAATGCTACATATCATTCTGGTCATCCGAATGCTCATTTATCAAATTCCACGGACAGTGATGACAGCATATCTTACGAAGGTTGATACATAATTTTATTTTCAACTTGAAAGTTTTTTGTCACGTAAATTATTTTTTATATTAAAATGTTATGGTTGCTGCAGATATTGATGGCGAATTAGGGCAGCTTCTTGAGGAAAATGTCCGGGCCATGGAGCAAATTTCTGCTAATTTTTCTACTTTAAAGGTAAATAAATACACATTTATCAAATTATCTCAAATGGGTTAAACCGGTAGGATAAAAATAGCTAAAGCAAACTTGTCAAACAAGGCCGAACATATATAAAAAATTTGTTAAGTATGATACCTCAAAACGTGCTTCTGGTCAACTCAACATGACTTGTTTTACCGACTTTATTTTGACCTGTCACACAACCCGTTCATTAAATGGATTAAAGTCGTGTTATACAACTAATATGGTGATTTTCTCTGGTGTTGCAGGTGCATGAAAACATCAATCTTATATCTAATGTAAGAAACAACATTGCAGTAGTCTTTAAGGAGTAAGTCATGAGCACTTTCTTGTGTTACTTTTAAAAATTTCTTGTTTTCTTCTTTTAATTATTCATTAAAATATGACATCTGACACAATAGGGGTGAATGAGCCAAGCTCTAGATCAGCTCGTGATATAGTTTTTAAGCTCGAGCTTGGTTCATTTGCTATTTATTATTAAGCTTATTTATATGCAGAAAATTATTTTAATATATATTTGAAAACAACCTTCATTTTTATAGTTGTTTTTATCATAATTATATAAATATTTGTTTTTAATATGTAATGCATAATTATTATAATAATAAAAAATTACTATATCTACATAAGTTATAGTCTTGTGTAGGCTTGTGAGCTTAGCTGAGCTCGGTATATGAAGCTTAGGCTTGTTTAAGCTCGGGCCCTTAAATTATTTTTTAAAGTATTTTAAATTAATGGATTATACATGATTGCAGAAGCTTAAATGATATGTGCGAGATGATGAGGAACATGCCACCTATGCCCTTTAAGCTCAACGATAGCCTGGCCGACTCTATACTTCTCGAACAGGCCGTGCCAATGGAATTTTAGTTCTTTTTGTAGATAACATAAATAACCTTTTTTACTTTTACATTTCTATTTATTTACTTTTTGCTTTTCTTATTTCAGAATGAATACACCTAAGATTCTTCCATTATGTGAAGCAGGGTAATAAAATATTCTTTTTTCTAAATTTCTGTTTCCTGGATTTATGTTCTGTTTTTTTTTTTTTGGGGGGGGGGGGGGTTAGATTGAGGTTCTGAATATGTGTTTACTAGACCCAGTGTAATTGACCTACGGTACGAACTAGGTTTCAATTTCTCAAGAAAACCGTACCCAGAACTGAACCAAACCCACTGAAACCGCTTCCACCTCTAACGGTCAAAACCCGGACCCGACCTAGCCAAAATCGGTCAAAAACTGGATACAAGCTGATTACATAGATGATTGAACTTAACTTAAACCAAATACTAGCATATTACATAAAAGATTACTAATCGGACTTGATCACATACCTGATTAAAATCATGAACAGGTTCTGTCATTGCTTTTCTTTTTGTACGAACGATGATAGATTGGTAGCTGGTTTACTGGTTATTAAATAAAACTAACCACACTTGAATTTATTCCCGAGTGTCAACCTGAACGAATATCCTAACATAACTGATAATCGCCACTGTCGGCTTTGAGGGGAGGCGGGGGAGGGTGAACGCCCCCGACTTGATCACTCAGGTAGACCTGATTTTTTTAATCTTCTTTTTAATTATAAACTAGGATTTATGACCCGCGCTTCGCGACAGGATCATTGAACCAAACAAAAAAACATGTCAAAACGTTAAACCACGAATGCGCTGTGAGTTGACACGAAATCATCATTTATTAGATTACGACATCGGGACCAAACAAAAGAAATAAACCTGTCAATGCCAAAATACAACAAATTATCATATGTAAAACCAAAAAAACGGCACGTTATAACTGCAAACCAATGCAAATTCTGTTAGTATCGGCGGCACCGACACAAATTCGTAAGCCACAAAAACTTATTTTAAAGGCTCGGTATCAAACGTCGAAACGTTGATATAAAAACATGTGATGATGAAATATGTTTAAATCATGATAAAAGTTTCGGTCATTGTAAGACCAACTATAGAAATACGAAAGCAAAGTTTTATAAAAATAGTTTAACTGACAGATAAAATTAGCACGTAAAGTCGACACTTACCCAATTTTAAAGTTTAAAATTTAGTTTGTTAAATTTTATAATTAGTTGAAAAAAAGTAAAGTAAAAGGAATAAAAACCAATTGATTGTATATAGATCTCTAATGTATTTTTAAAAACTTTAAAAATAAATAAATAATTAAATATAGATAACAAATATGTAGTAAAAGTTGATTAATAAGAAAATAAAATAAAAAAATAAAATACTATAAAAATTGAAAAGTAAATTGAATAGTATTTTTATGAGGGTGAAAAAATCCCCTTTTTAATATATATACTAATTGTTTTGAAAAATAAAATAATGTATTCTTAATGTTTAAACTTAATTACTCAATTTATTTAAGCCTATTTTTATAAAAGAGATATTTACCCAACCCAAATCATCTAACTATACTATTAAAGCAATAGGCTTTATGTCAAAATCCCCCTTTTCTATTGGTTGTTCACTAGAGTTTCCATATATATCAATAGCTTCTTCATTTTTCATCTTAATTAAATAAATCATTAATAAATTAAAATAAGATTAATCAATTCTCTTAAAGTATTATCTTTCATCTTTCATTTAATGTTTAATTTGAATTTGAATTTTGAATCTTTTTTAATTGTGTTTCTACTTAATATTTATAATTAATAATTAATTACGATTTATTTATTATGTATACTATAAGTATAAATATGTTTTGAAACTAATTTTATGTTATTATTTATGATTGATGATTGATTTTATTCACACTCTTTGTGTCTTCTCAGTAGGTTTAATGGTTTTTAGATAATATATAATATATTATTTAGATAATTAGGGTCAAGTTATTCTACAAAGGGTAATAAAAATAAGAAGGATGAGAAGCCATAATTAATTGACATGTGTCAAGTATGGACAAAAAAAAGGGTATAGAGGTAATTGTACACATTTTCTCTCTCCACATGCAAGACACATGTTAATACCCCCATCATTTTATAACGTTTATAACTTTTTCATATGATATTTTTTTTAAAAAAAAATTCATCATAATAACAAGCGTTTTTTTTTTACCTTTAATATGAGTATAATTTTGTTATATAAGAATAAAAAACAATTTACGTCATTGTGTTATTGTGTCATGTGAATATGACACAATGGAAAACAGAGTCTGGTAAATATAACACAATGGATACAGAGTCTGGTAAATATAACACAATGAAAACAGAGTCTGGTAAATATAACACAATGGAGACATGGTGTGGTAAATATAACACAATGGAGAAAGAGTCTGAAACAACATTATTATGTCATTGTGCAGTTAGACTATTGTGTTATTGTGTATAAGATGAGTCATGTGAATATGACACAATGGAAACAAGGTCTGGTAAATATAACACAATAGAAACAGAGTCTGGTAAATATAACACAATGGAAACAACGTCTGGTAAATGTAACACAATGGAAGCAGCGTCTGGTAAATATAACACAATGGAAACAGAGTCTGGTAAATATAATACAATGGAAACAAGATATTACACAATGAACAACAAAAAAACACAATTAAAAAAACCCATTAATTTTTTTTTATTTTTATATAACAATATGATACTCATATTAAAGATAAAAAAACGCTTATTATTATGGTGAATTTTTTTTTAAAAAAATAATGTCGTATGAAAAAGTTATGGACATTTTAAAATGATGGGGGAATTGACATGTGTCTTGCATGTGGAGAGAGAAAGTCAACAAATATGGTTTATTACCTTCATGCCCTTTTCATCAATTTTTATTTATTAAATTAATCTCATCCATTCAAATTTAGGATCAATGGACTAGATTCTTTCTCACCCTTCTCATTTTTGTTGTCCTTTATATTTTAACTTTACCCTAGATAATTAATATATATATATCATGTAGGGCCTCGTTACCGGTAGCCCTACTTTAGCGTCGGATTTACTCATAAACACAGTTCTACAAATCAGAGTTTATTAAAACTTTCGCGGAATATAAAAATGTAACTGTTTATTACAAAACATTTAATCTTTTCTTTAAAACCATAACATAAATCATCACATTAAAACATCATTTCTTCCATCTTCAAATGTCAGCCGTTCGATCCATGCCATGTGCCAACCTCATGCTAGCTCTTTCACCTGCGTGCATACTAAAAGTCAGCTACGCTGAGTGAGTTCTAGTTAATCAGGCAACATACAATACATACACATATATTACATACATACATATCTTAACCTTGTATAATTATCCATAAGAGGACGTCACATAATATCTATTAAAAGAACTATTACTATTTCCCTACTATTTATATTTTCCATAGAAGGACACTCTATATGTATATTCTCCATAGAAGGAACATCCTATATACTTCCATAGAAGAAACACTATGCTTTCCATTAAAGGAACACTATTCTTTCCATCAAAGGAACACGGGGCTTTCCATTAAAGGAACACTATGCTTTCCATTAAAGGAACACTATGCTTCCCATCAAAGGAACACGGGGCTTTCCATTAAAGGAACACTATGCTTTCCATTAAAGGAACACTCTGTATATTATCCGTATAGGGAACTCTGTATATAAGTTATCACTTAATATCCATATAAGGAGACAATCATAGCTATCCTTGGCAATACATGCAATATCCGAAGATCGTTCACGTATCGACAAGTAATCATCCCTGCATTTCATAAAATATCCTTATCTTTATTTATAACCTAACGGTACATGCAGTATCCGAAGATCGTTCACGTACCGACAAGCAATCATTCATACCGTACACATATATCACATAGGGCATACACTTATCACTTAGGTTAAGTGTATTAACTGATCACATCGAGTATGCACACAGCCCCGAAAACATAACAAGGAAATGGGGCTAGAAACTCACCTGAACTCGGTTACTTCTTCTGCTAACGGTTACTCCTTCTTGAGCTGTGCGCGTCTAACTGTTTAATAATTACAGTATTAAGTACCTCTCTAGTCATCTCATTGATACTTAATTAGTCTTACACGTCTAAGCTGTTTTACTTCATTAAATCATTACCTGGTTAGTTAATCGTTACTCATTAACTTTTAAAGGTATCTTTCATAAATTGCCAAACTCCAAGGGCTGTTATGTAATTATATAATTCTTTTCTAAGTCCAGGGACCATTCTGTCTTTATATTAAACTCCTAGTTCGTTTCTTTGCCCTTAACGAATTGGGTAAAGAATCATCCTCTGATTCGCTAAGCTCCCATAACGAACTAGCTAACGAATCACCCTCTGATTCGCTAAGCTCCCATAACGAACTAGCTAACGAATCACCCTCTGATTCGCTAAGCTCCCATAACGAACTAGCTAACGAATCACCCTCTGATTCGCTAAGCTCCCATAACGAACTAGCTAACGAATCACCCTCTGATTCGCTAAGCTCCCATAACGAACTAGCTAACGAATCACCCTCTGATTCGCTAAGCTCCCATAAACGAACTAGCTAAAGAATCACCCATAACGAATCACCCATAGTTCTTATCCAGACTTTGACTCAAGGGTCAAAGTCAAAATCGTCAATAACACAGATTAGTCAACAGATCTTAGATCTGCAATTAAACCTTCGTTTCTTAACCAAATCTCACGATTTTGGTATCAATGGAATCGTCTGACCAGCGCCTACAAATCCTAACCATCAAATCAGCCAAACTTTCGTGTTTTAAGGGTGCGATTTAGGCA